>NW_009909685.1:0-1662 GCF_000696875.1 Nestor notabilis | reverse complement strand
AAGTGTTCAAAAACTCTGTAGATGAGGCCCTCAGTGACACAGTTTAGCGGTGGTCTTGGCAGTGCTGGGGGAACAGTTGGACTTGATCTTAAAGGTCATTTCCAACCTAGTTGATTCTATGCTTCTATGTTGCAGCTACACAGGAAGGTTCCTCAGCTGCTGTTAGATGCTGTTAGATGGAATTTCACATGAATCTGTCACACAGGGAGAAAGAATGAATCTGAGGAGCAGATGTGAGGCAAATACATTGGTCAAGATCTCATAGCATCATTCTGCACTTCCTTCTTTTTAAGAAGCACACACCCTCAGGGTCACTATTTTGATGTGTGCAACTTTTGCTGGGTGGAAGCTCTACCCTCCCTCCAAGCACACTGTCCTCTGTAAATGGGAAACTGGTTTAAGGAGTACAACTACAGACAAAAAACCCAAGTTGCTGTTAGGATGGGCTCTTATATATACATTAACACAGGGAAAAAAAAATGATTTGCAGTCTAACAGAAAGGAAACAAGAGAAGCAGCTGAGAAGTGGCTTCCTCAGATACTGAACTGTGCATGGAGGTCCCTGTAGATATGGGTCCCTAATATCCCGCCAAAGAAAGGCAAAAATAACAGTGAGATAACTCACTGTAATGGGTAGGAAGACTTTCTTTTAGGCCGCCTCCTTTTCCAGAGTAATTCAAGATGAGTCATTCCCTGAGAACACACTCCACTAGAGGCTTATGCAGTAGACCATTTGCAGCACGCTTTACAGCCTGCGAAGATATAAGGAAAGTTCAACTGCCCATGCTCCAAACCACCAGCAAAAACTCAGCCCTACCTCACCCCAAATCCACACTCTGATACAACGCCACAGAACACAGGCTATATTCATTAGCCAGGTCAGTTCTCAGGCTTGATCCATTTGAGTATTTGAGTCTATAAAGCTGTCAAAACAAAAGTCACAAAATGACCAGAAGATGCTTCCACCATTGTTGTGGTTTAAGCCCAGCCAGTAACTCGGAACCACGCAGCCACTTGCTCACTCCCCTCTTTCTTCCTCTCCCCGCTCCCGGAGGGATGGGGAGGCAAATTGGAAGAACATAAATCCCCCGGCTTGAGATACAAACAGTCCAGTAACTAAGGTATAATACAAAACCACTACTGCTACCACTAATAATAATAATGATAAGGGAAATAACAAGGGGAGAGGACACAACCGCTCACCACCCGCCAACCGATACCCAGCCCGACCCGAGCAGCGATCTGGGCCTTCCGGCTAACTCCCCCCAGTTTATATACTGGGCATGATGTGCTGTGGTATGGAATACCCCTTTGGCCAGTTTGGGTCAGGTGTCCTGCCTCTGCTTCCTCCTGGCTTCTCCTCCTCCCTGGCACAGCATGAGACCGAAAAGTCAGAGTAATACTTATCAACAACTAAAAGCATTGGTGTGTTACCAGCATTGTTCCCACCGAAAAGCCGAAACACAGCCCTGCACCAGCGTCTAAGAAGGAGAAAAATGACTGCTACAGCCGAAGCCAGGACAGTATCCACCCCTTATTCCATACCATTCATGTCATGCTCAGATCCTATATTTTAAAATGTACCATCACTTTTTGTCTCAAATACATATATATACACACACACACACCCCCAAAGAGAGAGAGATATCATTCCTTAGTCCA
>NW_009909684.1:6073-38025 GCF_000696875.1 Nestor notabilis | reverse complement strand
GAGCCACACAGCTTGGTGTCATCGGCATGGCAAATGGAAAACTATTTTATTATATTGTCTGAAATGTTTACAAGCTTCATGGTAAGAAGCTTGCATTCTAAAAGCTTCTATACCAGTAGAACCCTGATCCAGAACGATAAGCTACTATTAAGGAGCTAGAGAACCTGGCACCTGAGATTTCTAGGAACTCAGAGATCCGGTTTTTCATAAACTCACTTCTCAGTAACTTGTCTAAGATGTTTCTCAATATCCACTGGCCAAAGACTCACACCTACTTTCCAAGTGAATTGTTTTGTAGTTAAGTGAGTGTCAAGGGTAGATCAAAAACGATAGGGTGGGAATCAGCTATATTCACAACTATCTTTGAACATCTGCAATGTGAGCTACTGAGGAAGCTTCTGTGAAACTGACAATTGAGTCAAAATAGTTGCATATAACCTAAAGTTGCTCAGTTTACCTCAGGGTGAAAACTTAAAATTGATCAGCTGAATGCTTTCTAACCATTGGTATCAAGTAGCATGAAAAAGGACATGAACTTGGCATAAATTACACAGATCTTATGGGAGCCCTTTGCCACTCTTGGCCAGAGGTCAAAAGAAAGTCAACTATCTCCAAGACAGAAAGTGTTCATGTTTATGCAGTGCTTTTGTATTCCGTATTTCCTACCATGGAAGCTTAGATTTATCCCTCTGATATAGGCACTTTCATGCAGATGCTTAAGTTTAAATGTCTAAATCTGAACTGAAATTCTACTCATAATTCTATTCACATTAAGCTAAAATAAATACATTTCTACAGAATTCCTTTTTCTTAATAAAGCTACATTTCTGGCAGCAAAATCCAAACTTTCTGTAGTTTACTGACAGTAAATCTAATTTTTGAGCATCATTAGCTTTCAAATGCTTCAGAAGTGGTATTGAAGAGGGGAATAGTAATCCTTATTTGTTTTCTCTATTCCATTGAGTATTATGTATTCTTCATACTATGATTTTACCATTTCTCTTCCTTTTTATCAAAACAAAGCTATTTCATTCTTTCTAGCCTCTTGTACATGAAAATCTTCTTTATTCCCATTAGTGAATCCCTTCACTTGTTCTTTGTCATCTTTTTTTTTTAACTGCTCAGTAGGTTGTTTGACATAGCTTTCAAGGTCTGAACATTATTTTGGCATTGGAGTTTTCCTTTTCTCTTTTCCCATCTCAACCTTAAACACATCTTCATTTTTCTGTCATCAGATGAACATTGAACACAATCTTCAATGAGTTACCTGCAGCATCTCTTTCCTAAGTTGATACAGTAGATAAAGAACACATCGAGATGTTTGACTACTGACTTTTTTCCTTCAAGATCATAGTTTAAACACATTTTACTAGAAGAAATGCCAGAACTGCAGACAGTTCCTCTGACCACCTGTGGATAATTTATTTTTATGTAAAATAAATACGTACTGTTTATGACAAATGTGATTAGTTTTTAAACAATTACAATTGGCAATAAAATGTAGTATTATTTCAGGGAAAATACAGCTTCTCCTCTAGTGCTTGGAGTTTAAACTTGATTTTTGTGGTGTATATTACAATTAAACAGTTAAAGCAGACTACGTAACAGCATGAACTAACTCAGAAATACTAAAATTATTGTCCTATGATTTTAATCAACAAACATAATGGTGTAAAAATTACAACAGCAGGAGAAACAACAAAAGACTGGAAGAGGAAAAACTAGCTAAAGACTGGAAGAGGAATAACTAGCTATAGAAGATGAAAATTCCTGTGTAGAATTTTTAAAATGTCTTTTTTGTACCACTGATACGTAACTTAGAAGGAAAGGAACAGTTAATGGGAAGCAAAGCTTAAACTTGTCATCAGTAACTATAGAACTGTCATCAATAACTATACTATTAGATTTACTTAATGAAATTGTCAGCTGATTTTTCCAGGCATCTGAGTAGCCTGTAAAATAGAACAGTTGAAAAAAATCATGAGCAGAAAGTTGTGATAACAAATAAAAGTTTAGTTTAAGAGGCTAGTTTGGAAAAATATCTGTGACAAAAGACACATGGAAAGCTAGGGGTGGGAAACCACCAACCATGTATAGAGATGAGAAAGAGGAGGAGTTGCTACAGTCCAAGCAGCAAAAAGAAAGCTTGTATGAAAAATCAAACTGGTGGAGAAATAACTGGTGTTGACAGGCTGACGAGAGAGAATTAGAGCAGATGAGTATAAGAAGATACTCATTTTGGTTTGGAAGAAGATTGTGTAAATTGGAAAGAGAAAGAAATAAAAAGGTAGGGGCCAACAGCAGGGCAGATTAGAGATGGATTTGCAGGAAAACTTGGGAAACTAGGAAAGCTGAATAGTCAGGACTGGATCTAAGACAAAAATTCTGTTAATCTGATGTAGTTTCAGCTGTCTGTAATGAAGACTTCAACACTTGAGCTACTTGACATCAGCACTTGAGCAGTGCATTTCCCTTACAGACAAGGATAAAAAAACTTCTTTCATCTAAGGGATTCTATATGCCTGCATTGGAACTGGGCTGCTATTACAGACAAGACTGAAAAAAGTATCAGCTGAAGGAGTCAGGATAGGAAAAAACCCTGCAACCAAAACCAACTAACCAAAAAAATCCTGAAGCTAACAGCAAGGCTTTTTCTTAAACAAAGAGAACCTAGGTCAAATTCTAGCAGGAAACATAGGATTCAAAGTATTAGTCCTCAGCTAACAGTTTCTAAAGTCTTTTTCCTGTGGAAAAAAATTGAAAAATGCCCTTTACTGTGTGTGCTGGTTCACATCTCTTACCAGATAAAAATCTCAGTCACCCCATAGCTTGGCTGAGTTCATGCTTTGGATTTATCAGTAAAGTACACAGGAGAACTGAGCAGAAAAAGGGGAAAGAATTGAACTTTTTTTCAGTCTTATGCAATTTATACTCATTCACATACAGAAGCAAAACACTCCAGTGCAATAACCTTATTACTATTGTAAATTCAAGAATCTGTAGTTCAGGAAAACCCAAGGAAGTATTTCCTGTGTAACCATAATTAACTCCCTATACTTTCTCATCCTCATCAGGTTTGTAATTATATTGCTGAAATTTATTGAAAATAGTAGTTGCCTGGGGTTTTTTTAGTCCTTTTTTTTTTTTTTTTCTTTTTTTCTCTATAATGTAGTTTCAGTAACCTGGAAACTATTTGAGAATTTGATTCAGATTAATAGAAATCATGGTCTCTTACTGATTTGTTGGGCTGTCTTTTTTTGAAGAAGGGTGTTTTTATTTTGGTTTAGTTTGTTGGGGTTTTTTCCTTCTCTTTTGGAAGAAACAACCAAAACCTAATGGAGGTAGAATTCAGAAGACTTCCAGTGGATAAATGGTTATGTGAAATAGTAGTGAACTAACAATGCTTGTGACAGTATGGTTTTTACAAAGTAGCTCGATAGATAAAGCTGACATCCAAGTTGTGGAAAAAGCAAGGTGAAAGATACATGTACACATATATGCATATATATATTTTTAAATATGCTTTGTAAGCTAAAAACTGCTTGAATGATTTCTGAATTTATAGAGCTGTATGATTTGGCAAACTCCCTTCAAACATTTACTCAAATATTGTAAATATTTACCATGGTGATATATGTTATTTTATAATATAAACAATTTCACAGCCGAGAAAATGGTTTGATGTAAACTAAAAATCTGACTTGTGTGAGGGAACTGTAATTCATTAATAAGCCCTTTATTCATAAAGTAAGTGTCATAAAATTAGCCTGTATTACTGTTACATGTCTCTGAGCTATGAGGAATTGTGGAACAGAGTATAGTTTGCAAAATCAGAGGACAGTATGCATTCTAATTAAAAAAATACCAAAAAGAGCAAGATAGAATTACAAATTGTTGTACTGGAGAAAATTATAGGCAGATTTCTTTATTTCTTTCTATTTGAAGTTCCAACAGAACTTCAAATAGATACTTTTAATCTTCATTTTTTCTGAAAACTTTAGTCACAAGATGATCAAGCATATGTTTTCTGTTGTTTTACATTAAACAACATGAATTACAATATTTCAACTACACTGAGAGCAATGGGTGGTGGGACTTTCAAACATTGAGATACACATTTACCAAAAACCACCTGGTTGGTGAACACAAGGGGATCTGTCAACAGGGCTGGCCCAGCCCAATCAGAACCTTTATGTACTGTAGAGGGAGATAAAGTTCCTGTGCTGCACATAAAAAATTTGTTGGGGAAGACAAATCAGGTTATTCCTGCTTCAGGTAAAGGCAAACCCACTCGTGGGGTTGCTTTTGCTCAGGGACCCAGATGTACTTGGTGGGTAATGCAGGAAGATGGGGAAGTCCAATGTGTACCTCAAGGGGATTAACTGCAGGTGAAAACAGCCAATGAACTCAATTACATGCTGTTGCCTGCTGTATAACACTTATATTCATTTCAGGCAGTATGTGTTTGCTGAGAATTTTGGATTTTTATTCATGTTATTGACCTATGCTGAAGTCTGTAGTGGATGTTCCAGTGATATGTTTTTATGGTTTTTATAGTTAGACTAAGTTTGCATTGTTTATTTGTCCCCATGCTGCAAAGGAGAATGAACCTGCTCAAGCCAGTCCAGAGGAGGGCCACAAATATGACCAGAGGGTTGGAGCACGTCTCCTGTGAAGACAGGCTGAGGGACCTGGGTTTGTTCAGCATTGACAACAGAAGACTCCAGGAAGACCTTCTCGCATCCTTCCAGTACCTAAAGGAGGCCTACAAGAAAACTGGAGAGAGACTTTTTACTAGGGTATGTAGAGACAGGACAAACTTTAAACTGAAAGAGGGTAGATTTAGATTAGGTATTAGGAAAAAATGCCGTGGGATGCTTTTAATCTTCATTTTGTCTGAATTTCATCTGTGTCTACTGTTTCTTACTCTTTCATGTATACCTATGCGAAAAGTCTGGCTCCATCTTTGTTTTAACATCTCTTCATGTTCTTGAAGGCATAAATAAAGCCCCACCCTGTGTCATCTCCAGGCTAAACAAAGCCATCTCCCTCAACCTTTTCTTGTGTTTCTTGTGTCTCCAGGCCCTCTATGTGGAACTCTTACAACCTCTTTACAATTTGTTGGCACTGCTCTGGCCTGGGGGTCCCAAATCTGTGCATACAGGCCACTGGAATCTCCTAGGAAGTATAATAATTTTCTTCAGCATGCTTTTGCTGAGGCCACCCTTCACGTCTGTAAGCAAACCACTCCCGTATTTAGCTTGTGGTTCAAAGTTCCTCCTCTTCTTCCCCCCCACCCCTGAGTCCTTTACAGCTAGAAAGCCTTCCCCTGCAGCTAAAACTGTACATATGTAGCTCCCATGTGACAAGATTACCTGGTCTGCTTAGATACAGAATTTATTCGCCTACTCTGGGTAAGCATGAAATAAATCACTAGAATATTTTCACTAAATCTTACTAGGAAATCTGAGTGAACAGCTTGCACAAATTAAAAGAAGTAACATCTGCCTCTAGCTCTAACATATACTATGCTGGGGCAGACCTAACTTTCTTCATAATAGCTAGTATGGGGCTCTGGGGTTCCTGATAGCGCAGAGATTTTTTTGTTACTGTTGACCTGTTTGCATGTCATCTTTGGAAATGATTCAGCCATTTTGTAACTAACTACATGTACTACACAACTACTGCTGTTGAAATTAATAAACTTACTTTAAGAGAAAGTCATAAGTGAAAGGATTGATGTACACTAGCTTTTCTGAATGTTAGATTCATATTGCCTGCCTAGTACAAAGTCAGAAACTAACAACAGCTTTTCTTCTAATACAGATTAATACCTTGACTTTCTCACCGACTTTGAGCTATGAAATCATTCCATATTTCTGAGACTGAATGATCCTCAACTTAACTCTGTACTGAAGCCATATTGAAATGTGTCAATCCCATTTTTTCATATTTTTTCCCCATGTAAAATCAAGTTCTTGGGGAAAAGAAATCTATTAACAGGCACTTAGTCTGGAGTGTGCAGTGGTATTCTCCAATAGATACAGAAATATTCTTGGGAGACCAGAAAAAAAAACCAAAAACCAAAAACCAACTCTATTCCCTTGTAGCAATTTCTAAATAAATCCTATGTATGTAATGCATTATTGTTACAGATTTACATTCCAGAAAGATTATGTATGTTACAACATTTTTACAATATTTTACTATTCAGTACGGTATCTTTAGATTCTCTTATGTCTGCAATTATTGTTAAATAGCTATTAGTCTCAAAACGCTACATATTTATTTCTCTCAAAAAGTATGGGAATGAACACTTCTTAATATTTCTTCACAAAGTGTTCAAAAGGTATACTTATTTCTCTTAGAAATTATGATATTTCTTAAAAACATGCAGATGTTACATTGTCTGATGCCTTTGTTTGTTTGTCTGCCTCTTGATGTGTTTTATGTGGAAATAGCCTTCCTAAAATCTAGACAATATTCCTACATCCACTGTAACATAAACCAGGAAAACAAATAGGGCTATAAATAGATTAACACTGTAAAATGTAAGAAATACCCCTTGAGTACCACTTTAAAGTAATGTAAGACTGGTTTTTATATCCTTTTGAAGAGAAAATTAATTTAAAATAGTCTAAACCAGCAGATGGCTACAGTTATATGGAACTGAGGGGTTTTTTTTCTGTATTGTGACATGAGCATAGTGTAACAAGGGAAAATACCCCACAACAGCCATGCAATCAAAGAAATTTCAGGCAGTGCTTCAACAGAGCTATATTAGCACGAGTGGTGAGAACAGCATGTATGTCAGGTATAGCTGGCATGGCAGAAGTGCAGTGCTCTGCACACCTTTCATAACAAGACTTTTCCTGTCATGTCGGAAATGAATAATTTGAGCAAGATAACTATTAATGTTCTTTGGCATGCTTACAGACAAGAGATGTCTTCTATTCCAGTTCTATGAATTATGCATTTATTTATTTTTCACAAAAAAGAGGAAAGAGCAGGGAAATGTGGATTAGGCCAAAACACTTTGATTATTATTATGCTAGTTTTCAGTTATTTACTTATTGCTACAAAATCAAATTCTAAACATAAATTTAAGGAGGATAAAATACGGAATATGCAGGTAAGTAACACCTTTTTTGTCACATTGCATAACTCAACAGGTTTCTTCTTTAGCACAAGAGAATTGGACTATTTTTCCACTCGTCTGAATTTGGCTATTGCTTTCACCGACAACACTCAATTTCGTACTTAAAATTGAAATAAGCATACACACATCTTGTAGCCACAGCTTTAAGCCTAGCTCTAAGGAAGACAAGTTTCTCCTTCTGTCAGGGCTAGCAGGACTAGCTAGGAATCTAAGGTCAGTAGTTTGTGTCCATACTGAAGAACCCAAATGCCACCTGACTCAGACATGCTTAAAATGCAACTACTTCTTTTGGAGCTTATTCTGCTCTTCAGCCTTTTTTCCATGTTTTGCAGTGGTATGGTTTGGTTTTGGGTTTTTTTTGTTTGTTTGTTTTCCTCCTATTAGTTGCTGCATTATGCTTTAAGCATCTGTTTTGCTTTTTTCAGTAGCATAAGGGCACCAGGCAGCCCAAGAGACTTACCTTCTAGTACCCACACTTAGTAATAAAGCTGTCAGTGCAGCACGATTTCTGAAGCAGTAATAATGTCATAGGGATGTATTTCTTTCTAGTTGCAGAATAATATCTTTCAATATTATAGATGTTTCAATATGTGGATGTTTGCATATATATATACATGTACATTTATATATGTAGGTAGGCACATGAGAAAGAAAAAAGACAGAGAGACATAATGTATGTCTGTAGCTATCCATATATGTGTGTATATAAATCTCCATGCATATAGTATATCAATTTATTTGTATATACAGCACTGTATTTCACACAAATTTGATAACTACACTATTGCATCTTTCAAATATAGGTATCTGTTGTCTTCTGCAAAATAATATTATCACAGGGTGAAACTTTTCTGCTCAGATATAGTGAGTTCTGGACTATATCTGTTCAACTTCAACTAAGATGATTCTGATATTTGCTATATCTTAGTTAATCTTAGTGGAGCTTAGAAATCCAGCTACCGTAAAGATACATATACTTAGGAACACATACACGCATAAAAATTATTTCTACATTATGAAATGGCATCTGGGCCTTGAAGTTTTTTTGAAGAGTTTTCCTTCTGCAAAGTGGGAATGTTCACTCTGGTTTACCACAAAACCGCTTTCTGTTATTGTAATATGGAGAGGTTTTTTTTAAAAAAAAGGTTGTGATGTATTGTTATTGCAAGCAATAACATGACTCAAGTGAAAAAACTATGGAATATATAAGGATCAGACTTTGCAGTAATGTATGCATTTTCCTTCTACGAATATATACCACCTCCCTTGGCAGCCCATTCCAATGTTTCGCCATCGTCATTGTAAAAGATTTCTTCCTTATATGTAGTCTAAATCTACATTCTTCTAGTTTAAAACCATCACTCTTTGTCCTATCACAACTGGCCCTGCTAAAAACATTGTCCCCATCTTTCTCATAAGCCCCCTTTAAATACTGAAAGGCTGTAATAACATCTCCCTGGAGCTGTTATTCATGCTGAACAGCCCCAACTCTTTCAGCCTTACTTCACAGGAGAGGTGCTCTAGCCCTCTGATCATTTTTGTGGCCCTCTCTGGACCCTCTCCAACAGGTCCATATCTTTCCTATACTGAGGACTCCAGACATGAATGCAGCACTCCAAGTGGAGTCTCAGGAGAGCAGAGTATAAAGGCAGAATCATGCCCCCCAACCTATTGGCCATGCTTTTTATGCAGCCCAGAATACAGATCGCTTTCTGGGCTGTGAGCGCACATTGCTGACTCACATTGGGCTTTTCATCCAGCAGTACCCTCAAGTCCTTCTTGGCAGGGCTGCTCTCAGTCTTTCGATACAGCAGCCTGTACTGATACCTGGGGTTGCCCTGGCCCAGCTGCATGGCCTTGCATTGTGGTTTAAGCCCAGCTGGTAACTCAGAACCACACAATCGCTCACTCACTCTCCTGTTTTTTCCCCCCACTCGCAGAGGGACAGGGAGGAGAATCGAAAGAATGTAACTCCCATGGACTGAGATAAGAACAGTCCAATAACTAAGTATAATACGAAACTGCCGTTGCTACCACCAGTAATAATAATGATAAGGGAAATAACAAGGGCAGAGAATATAAAACTAAAAGGGGAAAAGCAAAAGAAAACAATAAACACAAGTGATGCATAATACAATTACTCACCACCTGCCGACTGATACCCAGCCTGACCCAAGCAGCGATCTGGGCCTTCCGAGTGACTCTCCCCAGTTTCTATACTGGGCATGATGTGCTGTGGTATGGAATACCTATTTGGCTATTTTGGGTCAGGTGTCCTGTCTCTGCTTCCTCCCATGTTCCTGTGCCTCGCCTCACCGGCAGAGCATTAGACTGAAAAAGTCCTTGATCGGGGTAAACATTGCTTAGCAATCACTGAAAACATTGGTGTGTTATCAGCACTGTTCCCAGACTAAAGCAGAAAACACAGCACTGCACCAGCTGGTAAGAAGGAGAAAAATCACTGATACAGCTGAACCCAGAACACCTTGTTGAACCCCATGAGGTTCATATGGGCCCACTTCTTGAGCTTTTCCAGCTCCTTCTTCCTGTACCTCAGGTATGTTAACTGCTCAACTTGGTGTTGTCTTCAAACTTGCTGAAGGTACTGTCTGTGTTCTTGATGAATACTTTTTAATGAAAAAGTACTGGTCCCTATATGGACCCCTGAGGGACACCACTTGTCACTGATCTCCATCTGGACATTGAACCGATCAATACCATCTGGATGTGACCACCCACTAATTCCCTATCCGCTAAACACTCCATCTATCAAATCCATATCTCCCAAAGTTAGAGAGAAGGAGGTTGTGGGGACAATGTCAATGGCCTTGCACAAGTCCAGATGAACAACATCCATTGTTCTTCCGTTGTCCACTGATATAGTTACTCCATCATAGAAGGCCACTAGGTTGGTCAGGGCATGCTGGCTGTCTCAAACCACCTCCCTATTCTCCATCAACCTTAGCTACTCATGTATTAGGATTAATGTTTACAAAGCTAAATATAATGCTCTTTAAGAGATGGTTTTCAACATAGGATATGTTTATATGATCTCCAAAGTCTTCCACTTCAAAGGCTAAATGAGTGCTTTGTAAATGGAATATTAAAGCAGGCAAATCATTTAACTATCTGGCTATTACATCAACACATCAGGATTCCTTCTGAATGCAGCCTGTTGATATTCGCCTGTCTTCTTTCCAGCTGGCAGTTTCTGGCACTCCACTGTATTATACAGTTCATAGTAATCTCAACAGTAGAATCCATTCATAATCTTACACTTTGAAAGTCTTTCATGTAGTGTAGGCCTAAATGCCATACATACAAAAAAATTCTCTCAGACTAGGGTTCCAATAATATTTTTGGCTATTTATTAAGGGAATTTTAAAATGTCACATATTTTGCAATGCGTATTGCGTGTTCCATTTTTTTCTTATCTGCAGTACATAAATCAAATCATGCATTAAATTTATGTTTTAAAAAGTTTCATGTGATGTAAATCTTCATGCCCAGTCCCACGTATATTTCTGAGCATGCTTAGTTTCTGACTATTTTCCTTCCTTGCTTTCCTCTGTTCAGAAGAAAAAATGCATGTTCTATTATCTTCAAAATTTCACAATATGGAATATGACTTGTGGTTGTTCAAGTTCTATCTGAGCTCGGATATGTGTTCTGCTTTGTGGTGACACTTGGCAAAACATACAAAACGAAAGTCTGACCTGGTCATGCCCTTCTTTCACTTATAGATTCCCAGAGGTAGGACGTCTCTTGGCAGCAACTTCCTTTTAAGCCAGGTTTCTCATTTGCTCTAGGTGTCAAACTTAAATTCTTGAAGAAGATTCATCCCAACAACCCTCTTGAATCTCTTCCTTGAAGGCTGTCTGTTGTAGTTTCACTCTTTAAAAGGTAGGGTTCATGAATTGTGCATTTTTAAAAGAAATTTTGTCATTAATTATAATAGAAACAAGGGGATGAGATTTCATGAGTGGCACTTTTTGTTTTAGTTTGTTTTGTGGCTTGTTTGGGTTTGGTTTGGTTTTTTTTTTTCAATTATTAGAACAATCTTTTAGCAAATATATCTTGTTTTCAAATAGTATTGTTCATAGTCAGTGCAATATCCCCCGATAAGATCCAGAGTTTTGAAAAGAATAAGAAAATTACTGGAAAGAAATCAATGTATTTCTGAAATGGGTATTTACTGGGGACGTACACCTCTAAAGTACTTGTTTTAATTTGCTATTAATTTTTGTATTTTACCATTCAGAGTTAGAAATATGAAAACTGGCAAAAGCATTAAAAAAAATAGAAGAGTTAAGAGGAATTTGTACACTATAATAATGAGATTTGAGTTGTAAAACGCAAGACTTACTAACAGCAAAAGTAAGATAAGCCTTTACTTATTTTGATGTTTGATTTTTGATCAGGACTTTTTTTCTCCTTTTAAAAACATAAAGGTTGCTTTCTTTTTGATTTACACATTAGTCTCCAATATAAATACCTGGTTTATATACTTGCATGCTAGTGACCTAAATATATAGAAAAACAAGAGCGTAGACTGTTATCTGATTGTTTTGTGTGTCTGGTTTAGATCATGGCATAGAAGAATAAGACAGTTAATTTCTTATCCATGGGTTTTCAGTGTTCAAACTCCATAATACAACCACCAAAATATTTCTTGTATTTTCTTCTCTTCAGACTCTCAGCAAATTGTTACTTTGTTATATTAGTCCTGTCCAAGTAGGTCACTGACTTGCACAATATTATGTTAAGTTATTTGAAATATGATAGATATTTTACAAAGAAAAGCAGTTTTGTAAGAAAACACAATTACAAACAGGCAAAAACCAACAATGGACCAGAATGTAACTTTTTTAGGGAAAAACTATTCTTGAAGTGCGTCAAACAGTCAGACTGAAATACCTCTCTGCTCTCATTTATTAGTACCATATGTTAATTCTAAGACTTAAACTAGCTGGTCCTGTCATTAATGAGTATTTGAGGAAAAATACAACCCAAATACAAATATGCACTGGATTTTGTGTTTTGCAAAAACAGTTACTTGGGATGGAAAAAAATGACAAACAGGAAGACTGAGGGTTTCAAACCATTCTGTCCTCATATGAAAAATACTTTTTGACACATGCTACAAATGTAGAAGAAAACAGGAGTTGCACTATTTCTCCAAAAGTATCTATGACTCTGAACTGTGTTTTACTAAAAGAAAACTGTAACTGCTGTCTAGAGAAGTACTTCAGTCTTCAGTTTCCTCTGCTTAATGTGTGATTTATTTTCACTCTAATAGACCCTGGTATGTGAAATATAGGTAATCAGAGGAGGAAAACAACTCAATAAAATAAAGCTGTAAGAATAAAAGAAACTATACCTTTGAGAATCCCAATAGCTTTCTGGAGTTAGGGTAAAAGGGTGTATGTGATATATATTAACCTTTTCATATTGTATAGAATAGGAACCCATGAACATATTTTCCTCCTTAGCTATCCCAGTGCCATGCCCATATCATTGCAACAAGCTTTACAAGAAAAATGCAGCTACATGTAATAGCAGCAAGAAGCAAACAACATCACAAATATATTTCTGCATTCAGTCATATATTACAAACAACAATCATTTAAAGACAAGCAGTCTCAGCTGAATTATTGTTGTAACAAAACCAATCTTGACCCAGGGAAATTTTACTTTATTAAATTTATGGCAAACTAACAATGACTTCTGATCATTGATTACAACAGTGGGAGGAAAAGCCTCTCACAATATAACCCAACAAATAAATAGCTTTCCTCCTCCTTCTCAATGTTCAACTTAAGTCTAACACCTTTTTGTGTTCATTTGCCACTTCCCTTGTTTTCAATGCAGGTTACACTCAGTCTGCCTCATTTTGTCCAAAGAGGTGATGAGCAGCACTGGGGTTGGGGTGTGTCATCATGTGCATTAGTGGTTTCTGACTGCTGCTTTTTGCTTGTTACTCATTTTCGTCTGCTGCTTTTTGTTTGTCAGTGTCCCTGTCTTGGCATGTGTTGCCCACAGGCCTTGGTCCCTCAGGGGTCACCCTGCCTCAGCATGTGCCAAATGTGGACCACAGTCCTTCAGGAGTGTCTGTCCTTTGGTATAGAATGCATCCTTTCAAGAGTGCCTCTCTAGCTTCATCTTCCTCCTGCTGTCCCTCTTTCTTGTGTATGTCTGACTTGAGGCACCAAAGACCTGCTTTAAGAGATACTATTAAACCAAAATTTTAAATGCTAATGAGAAAAATTAGGTCACAATATTGGTAGGATCCTCACTGGTATGATCCTCAGCTGCACTCCTCTGATTCTCAGACTTACTGAGCTCTTTACAGATCCTGAATTTCAGGAAGACCAGAAATTTAAGATGTTCACATGAATATTATTCTTTTTTTGATGATTCCCAAAAAAAGTTTTTTCATTAATAGAAGATAGTAAATTCATCAATACAAAATTTTTATTCTGCTGTTTCTGCAAATGTAAAGAACTTGCTAGTATTATCAACACCAAACTTTCGTGCTATGTTAGGAAAGAAAGGCTATAATAGCAAGTAGCATGGATCAAAAGGAGTAGACCTAAACCCCCAAACATTTGGTGTTGTGGACCTGATATTTACCTCACTAAGCAAAGCATAGTAACTGGATTTAATCAGAAGATTTAATCAAAAAGTACACCCCGATCTGAACAAAAATGCTTATGTGAACTGTATCCAAGTCCCAGAAGACAATGAATATACACATAACTCTCATATGGCAATACTATTTTCTATTATGTGAAACATGTGCATTGCAGAAAGTCTGAGTGCACTCTTTTTTCCATATCACTCCAAAATATATCTTTCTTTTGTCTAAATATATTGTCTTGGAGGAGTCTGACTGGCTTTACATGTCGTTGCATGTATGCATCTTGCAGACTACAGTAAAACCTCATGTTTAGGAACTTCAGAATTATAGCACATGCAAATCAAGTGTAAAGAGCACACAGCTGGGCCAGAAAGTCCTATACAGAAATACAGAATGGAAATTCACCAGCTATAATCACATTGCATTGCAAATGAAGGCCACCTCTTAATGTAGTGTCAGCTGCACAGACTGCTGGATTGTCAGGATAGACAAAAAGAAACAAAAGAGAAAACATGTGTGGGTTCCTCAAAATGAAATTTTCAGTATGACTTACTTTGCTTGAAGGATTGAGGAGGCCAGGCTACTTTTACAAAATCTATATTAAAATGCATAATCCAAACTGCATATGCAACAAAATAACAATCCTGTTTTGACCATGTCATGATCACTGGCTGTCATGATTAGACACCAAACCTGGTTAAAGCTATATGCAACAACTGGCTGAAATTACTTTAATGTTCTGCAAATGTGGCACTTCCTGTTAAATCTGTTGGAAACATAATGCATGTAACCTCATAAATCAGACTGGTTTAGATTGGTATGATTTATATTTTCTCATTGCCTCATTACTATCAGTCAGCAGTAACCAAAAAAAAAAAAAAAGCCAGTGTCCTTCAAGAAGGAATATCAAGGTCTGAAAGGTGTTTAAAAGTCAGCTACAATTTGCTTTTTATTTGTCTATCAGTTTCTTCTGGTTTTATTAATTTTCATTATTCCTATTTGCTGATGCTGACAAAACAGCTCATAGCTGTGTAACTTTTTTTTTTTTACACATGCAAGCATAAATATAGTGGCAGAAGGAAATGGTGTTGTAGATAGATAGATTGATTTGCGTGACAGATCAAAATGTTGATGACATTGACTGGATTGAAAGAGATCGCAGTTTATTTGTTATACATCAGTAATGTCAAGAAACCTTCTTTATAAAAGGTACTGTTTTTGTAATAATGTTTAGTAGCCTTATTTTAAACATGAATTGTGTACAATGAATTTATAATGAAAATTATTATAAACATTTTAAAGCATTTTATGTTTTATTATTATGAATCATCTTTTATTAAGATCAATGTTGATATTATTTTTTTCTCAACCTCATAGTTAAATGAAAAGTATTGCTTTTAAAGAAAAAAGAATTCAAGGAGCTTTACAGATTGACAAAAACCCAACTATATTGCAGCTGACTGTGATTTAAGGGTAAAGGGAAAGATCACAGTCACATTTCACATCACACCTTTCAATGCTTTTTAGGTGTTAAATGAAAGTTGTGCTCTTTCTAAATTATTTTTTTTTTTTGTTATATAGTTACTTTTACTTCCCAAATATAAAGAAGTTTCTTCTAAAGGAAACTCATGGCTTAAAATGAGAGAATGAACATTTTTAATCTCAGCATGAGGTCCATGTACAATGTAAGGCCACATTTTAGTAAGTATTTTTTTTCACAGACCTTTCCTTTTTTGTGACTAGTATCTCAACAGGAAAGGACTAGATAAGATTAAATGCATATTTTCTCTAGTGATGGGTTTTTCTGTTAGTTTTTAAGTGTACTATTTGAAAGATATTTTTCTCCAGTCAACAAATCCTGACCAGCAGAAGAACACATATTTTAATTTTTGTATTTTGGATTCTCTCCTACTTCACCCTAAAAGAAACCTTTAGCCAGAAGAATATAAAATATATTAAGGGAAAAAAAAACCAACAACCCAAGAAGAAAAAAAAAAAAAGAAAGTAAAATAAAGGCCAAACATTTGTTCAAGTATAGTGATTAAAACATACCAATAACTCAGTTTTTCATGTTATAAAGCAATATATGTGCAAGCAGACGTGAGCAACTGTCAGAAGAAAACACATTGGGAAAGTTTCATCTGCAAATAGGGTAAAATCTACTCTTATTAGGATGTTGTTGCCAATTGTGCAATAGTTCTGCTTTCTGTATGAATGTTTCTGTGTAAAAATAGCTTTTCGTATTTCCTTTCTCAGCCACCCTGTTATTCAAACTAATGATAGTATTATATACTTAGTTTAAAATTCTCGCTATAACCTAACCATGCAATCTTCTCTTTTTAGAATCACTCTTCTTATTCAAATCCTTTTGGAAGGAAGGAAGGAAGGAAGGAAGGAAGGAAGGAAGGAAGGAAGGAAGGAAGGCAGGAAGGAAGGAAGGAAGGAAAGAAAGGAAGGAAAGAAGGAAGGAAGGCAGGAAGGCAGGCAGGCAGGAAGGAAGGAAGGAAGGAAGGAAGGAAGGCAGGAAGGAAGGAAAGAAAGAAGCATTTGTATAAATCTGATGGAGAAGAATGAATAAGCGGGCCCAACAGTCCAGGATTTGTTGTGATGATTCATCCACCATATTGTTGCTGATTTCAAGATGTGCAAGTAGTGTAAATCAGCACTGATTTGGCCTACAACTTATTTATCTAAATTATTTGAAATTATATTTTAAATTAGATTTTAAATGATTTTTCAAGTGAAATTCTAAGTAATTATAAGGAAAAAAAGTTACTTTGAAAGGCTTGTGGCTTCAAATACTGGCAGTGGCATAGGTGTCTTTGACCCGATTATCTGAACTACTGACATTAGAAAAAAAAATCCCTAGAGAAGCAAGAAAAGCCAGAATAAAACTGACAAGAACTGGCCAGTCTTTGAAAATTCACTGTGTTGAAATGAACCATTTCAGGCTAATAAAAATACAGTAGCTATACTTTCATGAAAAGCCAGAGCTCTTAAGCTAGGCTTTTGAGTGTGGTAGAAAGAGTAAATATCAAGGAGGAAGTCACATTTTATAAACCAGTTATGATCACGAAAGTAATTAACTAAGATTGGGAGTACGAGGTATGTAAGTTTTATTTGGAGGAATCTCAACTAGTTACTTAGATATATTTAAATTAGTTTTTAAAATGTATTTTTGTTTTGTTTTGAAGAAAAATCCTGAGATATATTTTAAAGTGAAAGCGCTCACCTTTTCCATTCCAAGAAGATGAAAAGTAGGTTTCATTTTATTTTATTTTTAAAACTTTGTTTTTCTAGCTGAAAGTTTGCAATAAGGTTTATGATTTTGTTCAGTAATAGATTCTGATGAAATAAAATTTTGTTATAAAAACTGTTTGGACAAACATCTGCTATCTTGCTTCAGGTATATTTCGAAACAGATTCAGGTATCTATTAGATAGATTAAATAGAGTCCTAAGGTAGCTAAGGTTTTCTTCACTTTTAGAAGTGAAAAGGGGTCAGCTGTCTGGTTCCTGCTGGCTGACCCAAATAAGATAAATTAAAAGTCTGTAACTAATAAAGTATCTTAGTGGCTATAAGTGTAGAATTATTTAAATTAATGTTCCTTTTTGGAGTTAATCTGATTAACTAATGAGGAAGTCAACTCATACTGCAAAGCCAGGTAAAATAAATTTAATGAAGTCTCTGTGATAGATAATATACTTTGGGTTTTTTTTATTATATCTATATTTTATACAGTATGCACAGTATGATCATGTGCAAAATAAACTTACGTTTTTAAAGGATTTGGGTACTTGTTCTCCTTCTCTCCCAGCAAATTCTTTTCAGTGTGACTAAAACTCATTCATGCCATGGAAGAGGCAATTTGGGTAAGGGATAAGAAGGAGTGAATTGGACCTCAATGGGAGTTAATTATTACTGAAAAACAACTTATTCAGATAATCAAAACATTATTTTTTCCTTTATTACTGTCATAAAGATGTTAATCAAACAATAAAAAAAATCTGAAGAAAGACTGTCTCAACTTAAAATGAGGAAAACACTTCATTTCACTGTACCACCTGTAGCTCTGAAGTCCTGGATGAGCCGACATCAAAAAACTTGTTAAACCTACCTTACCTTCCTTTTGGACTGAAACTTTCAGATTCTCTTTTCAGAACCTGAAATTTCGCTATGAGGTTTTTCACCAAGACATCACTTCCCCCTGCCAATGGAAACTCATAATAACATTAAAAAATTCTCACCACTATGTTAGGCAGTCTTTGGTTTCAAACTGACAATTTAGCATCTTCCTGAATTTTTATATGTTACTTTCCAGCATCCAGGGTATCAAAATAACTCCTTTTATTAGGAGAAACAAATACAGACGTAGTCTCCATTCCACTTCACTTCATACCTTTGTGTTAATAACAGAAAATAATTTACTGAAGGGAAAACAAAACTCGAAGAAGTGAGCTGTATGCTTTGTTAAGAACATGATGATGTTTGAGGACATTCTCATCAGATTAGTGAATTCCTTAATCTTGTTTCTATTGTTATTGGATTTTTGTCCTCTTTTCTTAAAAGTCTGATAAGGTTTAGCTGTCAAGTGGATTAAAAACTGCAAGAAAAGAAAAAAAAATCAGTTGGCTAATTTATCAGTCTCACAAAGGACTTCAAAACACAGACACAAATATTGAATAGAACTGAACATTTACTATGAAAGCACTAGAAAGTTATTAAGGCCCTGGAGACTTGAGTTTCTCTGGAAACAAGTTTCTAAACAGTGTTTATCTTCTGGGGGAGGTGGAGGAAGGTTTTGGTGTTTTGCTTTTCTAGTGCCTCATTTTATTTTTAAAGAAGAGATAAATAAACCTTGAAAAAACAAACGAGAAGATTATCACAGCTCACACTGAGTCTTAACAAATGGGCAAAGCTGCCCGCCCTTCCTAAGTCATATGGGCCTTTTGAGGCAGTTTGAAGGCTCCTTCAGCACTGGATTCAGTTGACCTGCAATTGCTTGAAGTGCTTCCCTTTCTCCAGTACTCTTCACTTAGAAGCAGTAACTAGTTTCTTTTCATGCATGATCTAATTCAGTGACATACTCAAAACGGTGTATTAAAAAAGTTGTGAGTAAATTTCAGATTCATCAGCCTTCCATACAGTGAGCTTGAAATGCATGTTCAGAAATGGCTGTGGTATGTTTGCCCTTCTGCAGTGGTGTGCATCACCGCCCAACCTGACCTTTATTTCCCAAATCCCACCATCAGTGGTGGTGGTAATGGATGTGACTCAATTCTGGGGAGACAGATAACAACACAATAGCCAAGGGCTAATCTGATCACTTTGACCAACATCCCCCAACCATAATCCTGGTGAAGGTCTGACTCACCCAAGGTTCTGTAGTTAGTATGCAAACACAACTACAAGTCAATCATCTTACTCCATAGATACTAGACTACCCATGGCCTGTTGAGATCGCCTGCATGACAGTGGGCTGAATGCCAGGATCTCCTCTTGAGTAGGAGGAACACCTTTCAAGGTTTATTCTCAAGGCTGACAGATTCCTTGCCACAACAGATTCTCAGTTAAAGATTAATAGCATGTTTAACTTTTAAATCTTAGCTAAGAGATATAAAGGATTGATTGTGCATATGTATTCCTTTAGACATAAACTGTTGACCAAGTCTGGGAATACATCTGGACCCAGCCACACCTAGACACCTCACTGAGAGGAGTTTAGAAAGCAAGTGGGTGCTTTCTGGACTTCATGACTTAATGGGAGGATTTCCATGCAGTTTTGTCTGACCCTGTTCTCTGTGGAGTAAATAATCAAGTGCACCTTGCCATCGAATCTTGCTAAAACAGTGTTGCATTTACTACCAAAATTTGTTAATCACTGTTTTATATCAATAAACACATTTCTACTTCTCTCTTACAAGTGAAGTGCATCACTCCTTCCACAACAGCTTCTGAGTATGTAATACTCTGTTTAGCTGTGTTCACTTACTGCTTTACCACAAAGAATTCTTCAGATGGAAAACCAGTGTAACTCAGGGAATGCTGGGCTTATAGCATCTCTGAAGCAGCTATCAAAATAGTGTAGATCTAGTCAGTTAAGCTCTGAACAAGATGA
This sequence comes from Nestor notabilis, assembly GCF_000696875.1. Lineage (NCBI taxonomy): Eukaryota > Metazoa > Chordata > Aves > Psittaciformes > Psittacidae > Nestor > Nestor notabilis. The sequence continues at coordinate 18,108 of NW_009909684.1, read as the reverse complement.
GATAGTGTGGTTAACATTTTTCTGAAAGAAAATGAGGGGCTAAGCAGCGTTACCCTTGCACAGATGACATTTCATAACTGCTATATCAGTGATAACTAGCAATATTGCTCAGAATCAGAAGTTTTACTGGAATCATAAAACAACTTGCTCAGTGATAACTTATTTGAATTAAATTAATTATCTTGCAAGGGTAGAGGTCTTACATTTCAAATCACTTAAATTTGAATTCCAGTTGAGTGTCATGACTCCAACCACTTAAAGCAAAGACTAAATTTCAGCTTTAAATGTTGTCTTACATATAAATTTATGTAATTAAAATATATTTTAAAAAATGGCTAGAAAGAGCAGACTGTTGGTAACAAAAGCAGCTGAAATGTCTGTAGCTGTCAACATATCTAATTCAGCTGGATAGTTTGAAAAATGTGTCATAGCATTTATCAGTGATGTTACAGAAGGTTCATTTTGTTTTTCCAGTCTGAGTAGCTGTGTAAGACAGGAGTGAGGAGAATGTGGGAAGAAAAGCCCTGCAGACATCACAGTCAGTGGAGAGGAAAGAGGTCCTCCAGACATCAGAGGTGAGATTCCTCTGCAGCCCATGGAGAAGACCATGGTGAAGCAGGTTGTCTCCCTGTACCCTATGGAAAGGACCACACCAAAGCAGTTACCCACCCTGAAGGCCATGGAGGTCCCCACACTGTAGAAAGCAGATGTGCCCTGAAGGAAGCTGAAGCCCATGGAGACCCCATGCAGGAGCATATTTTCTGGCAGGACATATGACCTGTGGGAGCAGGTCTTGAAGGACTTTATCTCATGGGAGGGACTCCATGCTGGAACAGAGGAACAACACGAAGAGAAAGGGGCAGCAGAGACAAAGCGTTGTGAATTGACTGCAACCCCATTTCACATCCCCCTGTGCCACCTGGGGGTTGTGAGGAGGTAAAAGAGACAGTAGTGAAGCTGATCCTGGGAGGAAGGGAAGGATAGGGAAGAAGGTGTTTTTAGTTTTGTTCTTATTTGCCACCATCTTACTCTCTTTCTAATTGATAATATATTAATCTTCCCTAAATGAATTCATTTTTTTCCTGTGACAATAAACAGTGAGTGATCTCCCTGTCTTTATTTTGACCCATGAGCTCTTTCATCTTATTTTCTCTGCCTGTCTTGTTGAGGAAGAAGAGTGAGAGAGCAGGTAGATGGGCACCTGGAAGCCAGCCAAAGTTAAACTACCACAAAGACTATTCAGGGATATACTGTGCAATGCCCCTATTACAAGAATTCTGGATGGTGGAGAAATACAAAGGCAATAGACCAAGCAACTATCTTGGCTTGTGTTCTCTTTCTTAATAGCATCCCCATTGTCACTGTCTGAGACTGTCAGCTAGACAGGCTGACTCAGACTGTCTAACCCAATAGGACATTTCTTCTGTTCTGGTACTCTTACGTGGAGCTGAGGTAATAATGGTAGGAGCACTAGATTTTTTCTGGTGTTTTTATTTCCTTTAAAAAATTGCAGGTTATGAAATGAAGCAGTTTTGTGTAGTTATGGCATGAGGTCAGAAAGACAAAGATACTGACAAAGATTAGATGTTGATACAGATAGATAAACCCCCCCACATAGCCAGAACTTATTCTTTTGGGAGTATTTTCAGTATGATAAATATAAAAACTTGCAAATCTGTGCAGTTCATTAACAATTCCTGGCATCATATGTCAGGAGGTACAATCAGTCATTATTTCAAACATTACATTACCTGAACAAAGTGGCAAAAACCTTTGTTCTGCTTGACTTGGAATTAAATGAGGTAAGACTTGCAGGGAGAGGTAATATACTTCATTTGACTGCTGTGACTGAGAAAAATAGCTAAATTTTGGACATCAAAGGATTTCCATGGCTCTGTGAGAGAATTTAAGTGGACTGCATTTTCTCTTTCATAATATCACCTACCTCACCACTTGATCTCATGTCAAGAGATCTCAGGAAACATAGCTCATCTATTTATAAAAGGGGTACTTTTATTTTGAAGTGTCAAAGTAGTATTTCAACATTTTCTATGACATGAACAACTGATGACCAGAACAAAAGGAAAATTGACGTATTTGTTTCACTTTCTGATTCCTTAACAGTTGATCTTCTTTCATATCATAAAGGTCCTTCTTTAAATGAAAGTAGAGTTGAACACCCACTCATCCAGGTTTGGCTAATCAACAGAACAAGCAAGCAAATAAACAAATTACATGCATGTTGAGATAGTAAAATCCAGTTGAATTTTTGATATGTTTGGCAGCTCAAGTTTGTTATATAATTGAGAGAATATTTCTTGTACATCAGCCTCAGGTTGCAGGCCACGTTGTCATTTTGGTATATCATAAAGAACAGCATAGTTATTTTCCTAGAGGAAAAAGAAATAAACCCACACAAACAAAACCGCAACAATGCCACTCACTTCCCCTTCCACAAACTCCCTAATAATCAGCAACATCATGTTCAATGGGGATATCCCAAAAGAAGACCTATGAGTTCTCCTTCATAGGAGAATATGGTACATGCAGGTACAGTCTAGTTAGATTTATCACTGTTTATGCAAAGGAAAGGTACTGTAAGAAAGATTGATGCACGAGAGAAAGAATGGCTGCAACCTTGACAGGGGTGAGAAGGAAATTTAGTATTATGATCATGTCATATGAGATAGAGTTCTGTCCCTGCGTCAGGTGTGACAATGGAAGAATGGCCTCCTCAGATCCTGTTAGGTCTCTAAAGGCTACATCTGGGAAGAATCATATGACTCCGTACAATACCTTTTACCTTCTGTATGATACTTACAGATGATTGTCAAGCTAGTTCATAGGATTGACAATCCAGGGTAAACTTCAGTGCTCAAGGACTCACCAGTGCCATGGCAGGGGAATGGAAAATGGGTGCTCACAGAGAGAGCAAATTCCTTGTTAGTCTCAACTAACACAGTGTGTGTGTGCACATGGGAGTATCTACTTCCTCTTGGAATTTGTTTTGATACATTTTACAATCAGACCTAGGTCCTCATCTCCACATCATTTATCCTTTAAAGGATATGAACTTTGCATAATATTAAAGCAAAAAATTCTGTAGTAAATACACAGATGAAATAAAAGTATAGAAGACTGCTGCACTCATTTTTTTCTTTTTATTTTTTCTTTGGTTTGTAGAGTTCAGTGTAACTTTACAATCCCAGAGCACAAAGTAAAGGAAAAAAGACATTTGCTTCATAGTCTAATTTGCATAGTACATCATATAATGGATATTTTAGAAACAAAATTTCTCAAGAGGCCTTCACATGAGAGCTTTACAGCATCTACAGAATACTGAAAATAATTTTAAACAATTAATATTAAAATCAGTAAAGGATGAAAAAAGTTTGTAAGTTTGGTTCATCTACACATAGAAAGATTGATATATTTTTGGAAATGTATCTAATAACTGTAAAATGTAACTAATAACCTAAAAAAGTTTCTCGTAAGGCCTGCATTTCCAACAATAGTTTCAGTACACTTGGAATTCTGACAGTACTTTCTTTCTCTCTCTATGATATGTCACTGTTTCTGTTCTTAATCATGCACAAATCCAGATAAGTACATAAGGAGGGGGTGAGGGTATAAATAAAACACCCCCATACCCTAAGCATGTTTAATGAGCTAGTACAATTCCATAAACAGATCACCAGAAGATTAAAGAGAGTTCTCATTTCCGCTTGAGTACGGAAACATACTTTTAAAATGCCTGCATTGCCAGAATGACTTAGAGAGTAAGTAGAATGCAAAGAAGTAAGAAGATAGTAGGCATTCTTAATCTCTCTGATACAAAAAATGTTCCAAGCTGTGAAAGAAATGCCAAAATAACTCTGAAGAGCTGGAATCAGATATCTATGGTCATAAGAAAATACACTTAATATGACCTTTGCTTTATCCATATTTTCTAGTAATAGATAAACAACATGAGCTGGAGTGCAGCTACCAAGGGGATGTTTCTACAACAGCTATGCAGACAAGGCATAGTGCCTTACTGTTAAAATATTAAAAAAATGCTAGAAACTTTGATGTCCACTGTACCATGTTTATGATGCAGTAATGTTTAGTATAAACTTCACTATCCATGAACTTCTGTACTATGAGAACTACAGTTCCAGTTCATTGAAGTGTCACATAGTTTAATAGATGAACTCTATGGCTTCTAAGGTAAAATTTCACTAAATAACATCTTCCTCTCTCCATCCTTCTCTGCAAAGTATGAAGTCCTCACATGGGGTGTATTAGTCTTCTGGGAAAAGGCAAAACAGTTGATACAGCAGGCTGTGCTGATGACCTAATTCAATATTGCTTTCAAGGAATTACTTCTCCAGTACCACTGTTACAGGATTTCTGTAAAAGTGGTATTCCTTCCAGAATTATCTTTTGAACAGAGTAAGAGCCAGTGACCTCTCTGGAACTAATATGCATAACATACTGAATTATCTCTGTGAAGATAATTCTCATCCATGCATTATATTAAATTTGAATGGGTTCATTCATACTGATCTGCTGAGGCTTTTTTTCCTCTTCCTTCAGACAAGAAGCCCAAGAACTTTCATCTGTTTCTGTAGTCAGTGTTAGGTGACAATTATAGTTCTCAAAGAAATAACAACATACATATGAGAGCAGAAATGAATATTTATTTGTCTCACCGATAATAGAACTGAGGAATAACTGGCTTTTATGCAAAAAACATAAAGTTATTTAACAAACCTTTTTGCATTCCTTGTTTAATCTTTGTTTTACTTTATTAAAGCAACAGTTAATGTAAGAAAACCTACCTTTTCTTATAGTTAAGTTTTGTCTTATCATTAGGGATTGTGTAAGAAACAGGGCAGGGGAAGAGATTGTAAAAACCATTAACTGTATACTATTCTAGTCTAATTATTCTTACAAGTATGTTAGTATTGAGTACTGCCTTGAAGAACTAGGTTTACCAGGAGCAGTTAAAGTGAAGATGTAAGTATGGAGTGGAAATACAGAAATTGACTAATGCTTACCTCTTGAATAATGGACAAATGGACTGAAGTGTTTTGGTTTTTGACCTTTTACATAATTAAAAAAACTCTTAGTCCTGAGAATATATGTATTTCCATCTATGTTATTATTAGATGTGTAATAAATAACTTTACAAATGCTGGTATAATAACAATACAAGTATATATATTCTTTCTTTTTGTTACTAAGCACCTAGAGTTAAAAGGATTTCCACAATGTTAGCCAAATTTAGAATGTCCAGCATATTTTCACTTTGATTTCTAAGGGTGAACAAAGGGAAAATACAATGCAAAGGATAAACAGCTTAAGGAGCTGGAACATAATCAAAAATGAGTATGAATAATGATGATATAAGGATTAGAAAACAGAAATTGTGTAGTAATTAGTAACTTCTGCAGATGTTCTGAATAATTAGCTTTTTATTATATTGCTCCTCATTAAGGGCCTGAACTGAAAATCTAGACTGAACAGAAACAATTGGAGCAAGTGTTCAAAAATCCTGGACTACATCCTACAGGTAAATGTCCTTGAATTTTAGAGGAATTTAGGCAAAGGTATGAATTCTCTGCTGTAAGGCACATTAGTATCTGTGTCTCCCTGCAGCATACCCCCAAGCATCATTGCTTCTTTTAGTCTCTTCTCTGGCGTCTAGACAAGTTAATTGATTCCCCACAGTCATTTGACCTCAACTAACACAAATTTGAGTTTTCTTGTAGTATGAAACTTCTCAGCCTTCCCTGTGGATCTCTAAGTGTTTCCTAGGATTCTTGGGCCAGTTCAGTGTGAATCTTCATCCAACTCACACATCAGTGAGAAGGTTCCTGAATATCCCTTTCAGTGTAAGTGAAAGAAGAAACACTTTCTGTGGCACATTAATTGAGACATCAAATGGAATGTAAGGTCAGATTTTTATTTTTTTTTTTTAACTTTGGACAACACTGAATAGGAATTAAATGGCTGATTATCAGAACAAAGAAAGGAAACCTAAATGTTGATGTACTTTGTTCAACTTCTTTACCTCAAAAAATTCCACTAATTAATTTCACTGATTCCCCCCTTCCCCATAGCACGTACTGTTAGCTGAGCTTGCAAAGGTCCATTTAAGAAAGTTCAGATTATGGCACTTGAACTTCATTTTTAAGATGAAGAATTAATTTAAAATAATAAAGAAAAAAAACCCCAGACCTCAACACCTCATACTGGAAATCAACTGTCGGGTTTCAAGTCTTTTATAAAGCTTTATTTAGCCTTGCTTATCTAGCTTAATGCAGCTCGAGATGGTAATCTGATCCACTGCCTTTCCTTTGGGATACAGCTACTTTCTAAACTGGAAATTACAGACCACGTTGGCAGCTTAGTTGGATTTGATACACTTCTACATTATTGGAGAGGATAAGGAAAGTAGGTCATCCATAATACTTTACAGGAACAAAGCACAGGAAAGAAAGCACTGATTGTCCAGGTGTCTTGGCAGGAACATTTCATCCTGTTATCTTGCAGGATGGCCAGGTTTGAGTGTTCCCTCTATTGGCTAACAAACAGAACTACCTTATCACCAAGCTCAGCTGTGACAGCTCCACTCACTTTAAAGGAGAGCAAGATGAGAAAAAAAACACCACAGGAAAGAAAAGCATGACCTTCCAAATAAAAAGTAATTTTCTACTGTATTTCAGAGGAAGAAGAAGCCTTAATGCTTCTGAAATTCAGTATATTTCAGTGTCATATTTTGTAAAATAAATATGACCATCTTTTTGAAACTAGACATATTTCATTGCTCAAAACATACAAAAATGTATTTTCAATGGCATGCTGTACAAATATACCATATTTTAAATATACATTTAAAAAAAGATTAAATTTATTTCTTTTGTAACATGGATTGAAACATGGAAGAAAGTTGAGAACAGATGGAAGTGTAATACCATGCTATTTTATCAATCTATCTGGCCTGTGATACACAAGAAATTGGTAGCAATGTAGCTGACAAACACAGTTTTGTTTTACAAACAGAATTTTGAAGCTTAGTGAAGATTTAGCATGTCATTTAGATATTGCCCAAAGGAAGAAGTGTTGCAGAAATTCACTGGCCTGAGTCAGTATCCTTCTGGTTTCTGCCTGGAGGGGAGAATTTTTTTCCAGAGTCCCAAAGTGTACAGCTGGTTGGTTAACAGAGAGATCAGGATCATAGTTGTCTTTTTTTTTCTTCATATGCCTGTATGTAGGGTATACAGTATAATAATGGGGTGCATAGGTATTCAAGGCTGAATTCAGCTCCATAAATACAGAACATTTGAGAAGCCCTGGGGAATTCTACGTGGCTCACAGTTTCTTCTCCAAAATGACGTGGGATTCCTGTAAATCTTGTGTCATATCTGGCCATTTCATATGTATGTGTCATGATAACAGTCATAATAACACCTGTATTCAGGCTACTGGATGTAGCCCTTAGTGTGTTAGGAGTGAGATGAGTGGCTCTCTAGGCTCCTTAAGCTGTACTGAACAGTTTGTCACTGAGTATGCAAGTAACTTAGACACCTCACTGACATGTAGATTATCTATCTATCTATCTATCTATCTATCTATCTATCATCTATATTTTGGGGAGGGATTGAATACCCCCCATAAACTCAAGTGTCTCAATGAACTATTTCAATCCTATCTAATGATACGGGATTTCTATTTGTACTTTCCTGCTATGCTATCTTTGTACTGAACTAAATACTCAATTCAGATGCCCACAAGACAACATCTATTGACATTTAAGATGGCTTAAGGCATTTGGCCTCCATTTGAACTTGAATAGACTAGAGATCCTGTGTCATATCTGTAATGTATTTCGATCGGTTTTACACACTTCAGTGTGGACAGCTGACTTGAGCTTACAGAAATATGAATAAAAATTGGTTAGATACTTATCTGACCTACAACATCCTGTGATACGAACAGAAACTACCTGCTAATCTAAAGACTATTGCAAATAAAAAGGAAAGGCTTTGCCTTTTGAATGTATACAACAAATCCACATGAAATGTTCCGTAATTCACACACAGCTATGTTGTTATTAAGAGATTCATAGAGTTTTACGTAAAATAGACAGAGACTTCATAGTTAATATTTATATTGCAAAGTATACCCAGATAATACATATTCTTAAAAAAACCCCAAATATGCATTGTTTTTTTCTCACTATTTTTTATTTTTAATTTTCACATGTAACTGCAACTATCTTGATTTTTTTATTCATAAAGTTTTGTAAGGTCCTTTACATCAAAAAGTTATTCTTTGGGAGTTCTTCAATTGAATTCGTTTTCAAGTATCTGGATTGGGTTTTAGAAGCTTACAGAAGCAGGGGATTCCTTCTAACTCACTGGCAGCAGCCACTAGGCAAAAACTTACATAATTAAGTTTGGCATCTGGAACTGATTTCACCTGAAACAAAACATAATCAGCAGACATTCTTGTATAAGACTCACCTCTGGTTGTTTTTTATCTCTACACAGCATGATGGGGAATCCTAAATCTGATTTGGAACACCATTACTCATGGTGTGGGAAAAAGAACACAAAAAGTTGAAACAAAATGCTAGGTGGCTTGAAGACCTTCATTTATATGTGCAGGCTGATGCTGAGTTATATGGGGTTTGAGTTCAACAGGAAAGAAACCTGACATAATATGCATGCTCAGTGCCTTTGGAAATATTCTGTGGTAGCTAGGTTCTCTATATAGGGCTGATAGAATATTCAGCTGATAGGCTGATAAGGTATTCTGTACTGCATATAGAATTTAGAGAGACCAGATCTCTTTTAGGTTGGCAGCTGAAGGCCAAGGTGACAGTCCAAGTTCAAATTAATTCAAAAGTAATTAATGCTTGATTTTTTGTCAGACTCCATAGAATACTGAGAGAGAAAAAGAGAACTGAACTAAAGTAAGCAAAACCACTTTATTGATTTCAACTTGAATGCCCAGTAAGTGAGAAAAGTGACCCGCAAAACTAGATACAATTTCAATATTGCATGTAAGCAGGGAATATTATGCTGAAATGCAGCAAAATGCTATCAGAAGTTTATTAAGCCATAAGCTATTAGATGAACTTAGGTGATAGGAAATGGGTTATATTTCTATATAAGATTTGCTTCTTGTGAAATCGAGTGCAACAAAAACCTCCAAGCTGTTGCTTATATTGCAACAGTTGGAGGAAGGCAGGCCTTATAGACCTGTACCTGGAAAACAGACAGGAATATGAGTCCTTCTGTTAGCGAATAACTTAACAACTACATTTCTTAATATATCTATGGAAAGCTTGGCAGGTTTGAGTGACTGAAAAGTACTCCATACCTCAGATGAAGTCCTAGCTCCATTCTTATGAATAGGAATTCGTCCTTGATTTCCTTTGGAACCAACAGTACATAGAAGTTCATTAGATATAACTTCTTCCATAGAAATTGGTATAGGACAAGATTTAATATTTTTTTACCTTTTTCACCATAGCAGAACAAAGAGGAAGAAAGAAACAAAAATATTTGAGAATTTAAAAATAAATTATTCTTAAGAGTTTTAAAGCATCATCATAAGGTTTGTGGAGTTATTTCAAAGACCATAAAAGTAGAGAAATTTCTCAGCCCAAAAATGAGAAGTAAATCTGAAAGGATATGTAAGCTGGTCTTAGATGAAGAAAAGAAATAAGGAAGTTTAAGTACAAAAGTAAGGGGATAAGTAGAAATTCACCAATGTTTTATTGGTGAATAAAAAAGGACCAAAGTCCTCAATAGCTGTTTGGTCATTCATATTTCTTAATGGTAGTTCTCTCTTGATTTGTCTTTGTGCTAGAAGAATCTTCTGTAGAGGGAAGTAGACATAAACCAAGTGAAGTCAAAAGTTCTCAGCATTTGGTTAATTCTAACACTTATTTTTGGAAATGTTTTATACTATTTGGGCTTCATATGGGGCTATACACTTGCAGAGCTAGGGGAAAAACAGATAAGCAAAAATTGGTTTATGCTGGGGAGAAATCTTTGCAAGTGACAGAATTGGTGTCTAGCAAAATATTTTGAGGAATGCAAAACTGTAATGTCTCCTACTTTACCTGTTTGTTGCAAGGTCTTTTGGTGTTACACATAAAGAATCACTATGTTCAGCAGTCTTGCATAATTTGTTCTGAAACAATGAAAGTCTTTATTCTTTCAATGATTGAGAAGGATGTGGAAACTGAAAAAAAAAAAAAAAAAGAAGAGAATGGATCTGTAAGGCATTTGGGAGTTGTGCAGTTTGCCTTTGAAATTGTGGATGATAATGATCCTTCCTCTTTTTTTACTGTCTTAGATTTCAGAAGTGTCATAAATATCAAGTGAAGGGGGAAAAATGTATGAATAAATAATATATATCTTTTCAAAGGGGGCTTGAGGGAACACCGTTTTTGACAGAAACTAAGTAAGACTGAAGCTGCCTGGGGCTTTTTGCTTAGCTTCAATCAGATTCCTTGAAGCAAACTAACCACAGAGTCATATATATTCTAGGTACCTAACTTTGTGCTTGATTAGCCATGGCTGGGCAGTATTCAAGGGGGAAAATACAGTCCAAAAATGGCTTGCATCTGATTTCTGAACAGAATTTAAGTGTTTCTGCTATTTGTGGCTGACAAGTTTATTTCAAGACTCCCCTTTTTTTTTCCTCAGATTCTCATATTCCTGTATCTATCTCTTTCTACAAGGTTTGCATAGTATAATCGATTTATACATGACTAAATATTTATTGAACCTCTTGCATGATTTGTCCCTTAGGAGCTCTTGTCTCATTACCCTTTAAAAGGAAACAAGATGAATCTACATGATCATTTACTGTACTCACTGGCTATCTGAGAAAATAAGCATTAGACCTACAGAAACCTCCAGGGTTTCCCTCTGGGCTTTCATGTAGGCATTGCAAAGGTATCTTCTGTTTTGCCAATTTGTAGTTACGTATAAAACAGTGCTGTGGTTTAACTCCAGCTGACAGCTAAGTATCACACAGCCGCTCGCTCACTTCCCCACCCCAAAGTGGGATAAGGAGAAAAACTGGAAACAAAAAAATACAAAACCAACTCGTGTCATGAGATAAGAACAGGTTAATAATTGAAGTACAATATAACACTAATATTAATGATAATAATGAAAAGGGAAATAACAAGGGGAGATATATAAAACTAAAAGGAAAAAAAAACAACCAAAACCAAAACCAGGATAAACAGTAAAAGAAGTCAGGATTAGAACTGTTTAGTTTACAATTACAGCTGATTCAGTCTAAATATAAGGTTGTCTAATTTTGGTCTATTGTTACTTATGATTTTCCATATCAATTTTAGAAGTGTGATTGTTCTCTGTTCCCACTTCAGGAAGTTTTATTATTATTATTATTTGCTAGATGAAGGGACATTTAGTGTCTGTTACTGAAAAACATCATATATTTTTAATCATTGATATTAAATGGAAAAGCACAAAATAGTACCAGCACATTTTGCTCAATGGTCAGACTTCTGTCTGATAGGAAATAATTTGTTCTCTTATCGTCCCCATCTGTCAAATGCTCTACATTTCAGCCTCAAGTTTCTTAGCTGTGGCACCTCCACTGAGTTCAGCTATAATGAGCAACAGTGAAGAAAATAAAAATAGGAAATACCTGTAAACTTTGATCATTTTGAAAAACTAGACTGATGAAAGATTTGTTTGTGCAAGTTAAAATTTAGGCTACAATGATCTTTGACCTGAAAAAGCTTTTATCCACATCTTTCACAGATCTATTTACAAGTCTTTAAGCATTAATCTTGAAGCAGACACAAAATTGTCTAGAAAGCAGGAATATGTGCTAGAGTTCTTCTGACAGGGTATCTTGGTTAAAAGGTGAGTAGACAGTAAATGTATTTGGGTTTTGCCAATTTTGCTTTTGCTGTAAAAGTATATGCACACTGTCAGCTTCAAAATATGTGGCTCTTTAATTAGGTTATGCCTGTAACATTAATTTCA
>NW_009909684.1:0-6042 GCF_000696875.1 Nestor notabilis | reverse complement strand
AAGAGTGAGTGAAAATAAACTCATACTCATTGAAGTGGTAATATTAAGATCCGTACTGTAGACTATGTATTGGTGAATTTATGTGACATTTTGGCATCAAATTAACATCACATGCCATACATGTGAACATGTGAATCAGGGTCTATGTTCACTGTCTTGGCTAAAGCAAGATTCAGTTGCTCACCCATAAATGTCTAGTACAATTTAGATTCCCTTAGACACCCCATCTACTGGATCTGGCATGTTATAAGTTTCCTCTCTCTCATACCAGCCATGTTACTGTTTTGAATAACCTAGTAATTATATCAAGTAATAATATTTGGTGTCTAAAATGGCATAAAATTTGAAAGTCTAGACAATTTAGTTAAGTATACAACCTGGAGAGGCTTTCCACTCACTCTAAAACATACACTTTATATTTAATCAGCTGACTGGAGACAGCAGTCAGTTACATAAACTGATATACCTACTACCTCTCCTAGCCCTGTGGGGTATTCTTCCTGATCTCCAGCCGCCATTGCATAAGAAAACAAGTTTGTCACAAAGAAATTCTGTATTTACCAGCCTTGTGCAGATGCCTTGGATATCCATGGCATCCTACCCTTTGGCTGCATAAGTGCGTAGGAGTGTAAACCTGAATTGAGAATTACTTATCTGCTGAGTGGAATTGCAGATGCTTAGCTCATCTATAAATGCCTACCTTTCAGACACCGCTATTTAAGTGTCTACACCTGAATCTGGACACCTACCTGTAGTTCTGTTGCTAGATATGGAAATCCAGAAAAAAAAGAATTTTACCTCTGATATCTCAGACTAACTGACTTGACAAGGCAGTTAAAAACAAAGGTTCGAGAATTCATCAATAGCAAGGTAGCACTGCTAGGCTTAAAGACTCAGAAGGCAGCTCTATATTGTACACTCTGCAGTAGCACAAAGTTTACTCAGCTTAGAGTGATGGGCTGTATCAAAAGAAGCATGACCAGCAGGTCAAAGGAGGTGATCCTCCCCCTCTACTCTGCTCTTGTGAGACCTCACTTGGAGTATTGTGTCCAGTTCTGGTGTCCTCAACAGAAAAAGGACATGGAGCTGTTGGAGCAAGTTCAGAGGAAGGCCACGAGGATGATAAGAGGACTGGAGCACCTCCCGTATGAAGACAGGCTGAGAAAGTTGGGGCTGTTCAGCCTGGAAAAGAGAAGGCTGCGTGGAGACCTCATAGCCGCCTTCCAGTATCTGAAGGGGGCCGACAAGGATGCTGGGGAGGGACTCTTCGTGAGGGACTCTAGTGCTAGGACAAGGGGTAATGTCTTTAAACTTAAACAGGGTAGCTTTAGGTTTGATATAAGGAAGAAGTTCTTCACAGTGAGGGTGGTGAGGCACTGGAATGGGTTGCCCAAGGAAGCTGTGAATGCTCCAACCCTGGAGGCATTTAAGGCCAGGCTGGACAGAGCCTTGGGCGACCTAGTTTAGTGTGTGGTGTCCCTGCTCATGGCAGGGGGGGTGGAACTAGATGATCTTAAGGGCCTTTCCAACCCTAACTATTCTATGATTCTATGTGGCACAACAGCATAACACTCAGAATTGCTGGTTTACATCTGAAAGCAGTACAGTGATGAGTGCAAGACACACAAGCTCATAATCCCAGCCTTCGAGATCACTGTTGGTTTTGCTCCTTTCAATTCCAGGATTATGTCTGGGAGACTTACCTTAGGAGTCACTGCCTAAGTATCTTTCAGACGGACAAAGTGAAACACAAGAATGTGCTGGCTAAAACAAATGTTCTTTACTTTTACAGTGACCTTGAAAATCTCAGTCAATTTCAAAGCCAGCAGTGGAAATATTCTTGCATTATACAGGCAAATACTCTGCCTTTCAGCTTAGACTTTTTGGGTTTGGTTTTTTTTCTTTGGTTGTTTTTTTGGTTTTTATTTTTTTTGAAAGTATGTGATTAAAGGCTATTTGTTATCCTTTGATCTTACAGTGAAGTAAAAGGAGTTAGATATCTAACTGTGTATTCTTTTTCCTCCTTCATTTGCTCCTTTGTAATGACTTACAGATGAAATTGCTGTTTACAGAATCTATAACAAATTTTCATGAAAGGCTACAACTACAAACAGAAAGTAAGTAGCCTTCACCAAAAAAAAGTAATCACAGTATTGAGATCTGAAACTGTAGTCCTTTACACTGTGATTACTTAGTGAATTTGATTTATATTATAGGATATTCAAATTAGAACAGATTATTTAGTAGTAAATGATACCTTTGGATGTTCATAAGTAATTATAATTAGGGGCTGTGATTTGATAAAATTAAAACTAGCATCCTCTTTATGGGATCTGTCTAAACCTTAAAGGGATTAAAAAAACATATTTCTGAAAAAATTACTCTTGTTAGTTAAATGAAAAGCCAATTTTAAATACCTAAATCTAGCATTTCTGGAATCTTTTTTGCTACTCATGAAGAAGGCATAACCTAATTATGCAAATTATTACTAAAAAAGCACCTTTATAAAAAGGTCTGAATTTCTGTAGTGTTCAGAGACAATTTCCTAGTAGGCAGTTTGCTTCATAGGACCAGTGACCCCTTTTTCAGTTTTATACCTTTCCCATAATATTTATTCTAATTATAAGGTAAAGCTGCCTCATTGTTAAGAATCATATATTTCTAGTAAAGAAAATTCCTATTCTTCTTTTTCATTAGTTTCATATTAGGAAAAATAATAATAATAAAAACCCCTCTTGTGTTTCATACATCAGAATTACTTAGGCATATGGTAACCAGAACTCTTGGAAATGGTGTGATATTCTCCAGATGAAGATTGTCTGTCTTTAAGAGTATGGAGATTCTACTATGTTTTTCATTTACATTGAGACTATTTTTGTACAATTTCTGTGTTCATGGGTGGCTTTGTTGTTACTCGTCATAACTATTTGGTGTTTACTGATTAGAACAAAACCATATTATTTGGATGTTTTCCGAGGTCAAAATGAAAATAATTTGTAAACTGTGCATAAAAGCCCAATTTCTGTCTATTTCTTCACTATAAGATCTGTGCATATTGTAAAACATGACTTAACTAGTTCTTTTCTTTTCTTTTTTTCTTTCCCTTTTATTTTTTTCTTCTTTCCTTTTTTTCTTTCTTTCTTTTTTTTTTTTTTTATCTTTTATTTGGGGAATATTGATGATTTAATAAAATATTTTTTAAAACTTTTTTTCTCTGATACTCAAGTATTTCTAGGTAATAATTATCATATCTTTATAAACATATTTTTGCTTGTACTTATGGCTGAGTGAACATATCCTGAATATCAAGGCATAGTGATACCTGATTTTCTAACGGCTGGACTAATGTAATAAATAACATTTGAATATAACCATTAAAACTACCAGGAAGAAAAAAAGAACAAAAAAAAACCCCCACACTCCGCTTCCCCAACTCCCTAAAAAATCCCAATAAAAATCAAGAAGATCATGCTATTGTTTCAAGCTCAAAGACCCAATCTAGCTATTTCCAAGCCCAGAAGAAAGTTCCCTCCTTTAACACACACGAAATTGCATGCACATACAGGTGCCTATGTAGGACACATATATGCCCCTATGTAGGGTGCAATTTAGTGCAAGATCCTAAAAGCATTCAGGATATTCCTGCAGACGTTATTGCAGATAGGCCCAGAATTCTTCTGGATGTGTTTCAGATGTCCTGCTTGTGGTCTATGTTACAAGCTGAAGTCACTTATCTTTCAAACTGGATTACTCAGGTTGAGTTTTTTCTACGCTACCAACATGTCTTAATTAAGAATGCATGCATTTTAATCTGAACATGCATCTGTCTAATTAGTGTCTAATACTGAAAAAAAGAGCCTAATTCTGCGGTCATCAGCTTTGGGTGGGGTTTTTTTTTGGTGGTGGTTTTTTTTGGGGGGGTGGGGAGAGGGTGGTGGGGGGAGGGTATTTGGCTCTGTTAAACAGTTACTCCTTAATTTAAAATGCATAAGTAGTCCTGAAAAGAGGGATCAGAAAGCAGGATACTCTCTTCAGATCAGTCTAGTAATTATTGCTGAACAGACTCTTTCTCTGGCCCTCTATATTCTGAATTGTTTGCTACTAAGGGGCCCAAACTTTTACCTAACACCTTATTCCATGCTTTCTCCCCAAATGTTTTCCTCAGAAATAATACATTTGTGTTTGAGTCCTGACAGGCTGGGAAGAAAATTACATCTAATCATCTACATAAGTTTTTTAGGAAGTTTATGTAACTGACACTGGCATCATCACTATAAGTATCCATTACATGCTCATAAATTTTGTAATTAGATGAAGGTTTCTTGAAAGAGATTCTTGCAAATCTTTATAGTATACCTGCTTGTGTGAACAGTGTCATTAACTCAGGGACGATGTTACTAATAACCTGGCTTCCTTAGTGAGAAATAGAAGCATAGCACAGTGAAAAGCATGCCAGAATGCAATTTTATTTTCTGCTTCCCTGTGATTTTCAAACTGCATGTTTTGAACCATCTTCATGACACTTGAAGTGGCATTTAACTCATCTAATTTTAACTATTGTGTAGATGTCTGCATGAGATCTGGTTGGCCTCATTGTTTTTATAATTAATGAAAAAATAAAGGACTTCTTGAATTCAACTAATCCAAATTATTTTACAGATCTGTTTTAAGATGAAATAAATCACTCAGATATGCATATCTACATATATTCCACCTTTGTTTACTCGTGTTGTGAATTCTTCTATGTACTTACCCATTTTTTGTATGTCACAAGCTCAGTGGGTTTAACTCATCACAGTTTATGACAGGCCAACTGAGATATGAATCAGATTTCTGTATCTTTTTGTGACAACCTCACATGGGTGTCAGATGCATGGCCAGCAGTCCTGGCACCATCTGATCTCACTTTTTCCACTGCTAATATGAATTGATATGTGTCTGACTGGTGCCTATGACAGCATTGGTGATGTCAGAAACAAATAATAGTTAATATTAGACTTTTTCTGGTAGATTAAATTTCTTGCTTTAAAATACACCTTTTCCACTAGAATTGTTTTGCTAAATTGCAGGCAAGTTCAACAGCCAGGCACCCTTATAGCTGTTACTGTGATTGTAAAGTTGGCTGCTACCTAGGGCTTTTATTTCCTGCAATTATTCTTAACATATTGCACAGTTTATGAGGAAAGGATAAAAATAGCCAGTATTTGATCAGGGCACTAAATAGAAATGTTATTTATTGGTCCCAGAGGCTTGGATGTTAGAGATCTTGAGCAGGCAACTGATGGGACAGTAAAATTAATTTTAGAAATGCCGGAAGCATTTGACTGCTATCTACTATTGTGACCTAGGAGTACCAAGCCTTGAATGCAGACAGAGATCTCATCTATTGGTCACTGGTGTCACTGTCTTCTCACTTTCATTTTTAATTTATAATCTTTTGTGTTTAGAGGTATATAAATACATTGCATATTATGGTTAGCAAATTACCATTTATTTGTACTCATAACATTTTTCTTGCTGGGATTAAAAAAATACCTTTGATATAATTATGAGTTACTGTAAATAAGCCTTTGTAGTATTCTTCACTTTCTCCAAATACCGGCCAGCAGCTACTGAGATTTTGCCTAGTTCCATTTATTTCAGTCTAGTAATGTGACACTTCAGTCAGTTACTATTTTAGGCTATGTGAGAAGTTTCATGCCAAAAGCAGCAGCTCCAACGTGAAAAAAAACATTTTCTTCTGCAAGCAAGTGTATTGAGTTCTGGTGACAGTTGTGTACCCAAAGGACAATGTATAAACAAAGGACGTGACTATAAATAAAAGGTAATGTCAACAGATAGCTTAGTTGGCAGAGTACTGTGGACATCAATATTCATGATAATGGCAAAACCTGATTTTACTTGTAATACTGTATTTGTGTAGCAATAACATTTTGTTGATTCTTTTCTGTAACAGTACTGCTGACACTGTATTCATCATTATTTATTATATTTTCAGGGAGGGCTTTATATATAGAATCATGGAATCATAGAATAGTTAGG
>NW_009909683.1:20904-85028 GCF_000696875.1 Nestor notabilis | reverse complement strand
CCCGAGCAGGGACCGGGGTCTCCCGGGCAGCCAGGCCTCGCGGTGTGGGGCGGCCCGGCGACAGGAAGCAGCTGGAGCGGGCAGAGCTACGGTCAGAACCCTCCTGAGCGGTGTGGGAGCACGGCGGGCACCGAACCAGCCCTACGTCGACTCCATTAAAAGTTTGTTATGCCAAGTAGCAGCGGGCAGCCTCATCCGGGGGCGGGGGGCGAGGGTCCCTTGCACTCATTGCAGCACTTTATTGGTACTCACAGTAGTTGCACAGTCCCAAGCCTTTACATCCGCTCCAGGGAGGAAACGTGCTCTGCTGAGAAGTCCCATGAAACCCAGGTGATGCAGACGGTAAAAATAGTGGCTTTCACAAGCTTCTACTTCCACAAGCACCAGCTTATACAAAGCAGTTACATCCACCCACGTACATTATATTTATGCACACCTTTGAGACTTAATTAATGATACACTCCGTGTAGGGTGAAAAAACACTCCATGGGGATTGTGTCATACAGCAAACGCTACAGGCAGCACACAGTCGTCAAATCCACTATTCTACACTCTGTAAGCAGCATTTCAAAAAATACTTGTGTAATGGAGAGCTAAGGCTGTACTATTAGAAAACCAGCACATTAAAAAGAACATCATACTCACAGATACAGTCCGGTAATTTTTCAGAGTGAGGAGCTCAGGAAAAAAAAAAAAAAAGGCAAAAGCAAACCAAAAAACCCCTCTACAACCTTGGAACCTAAACTGGTTTCATAACACACTGGATGATACAACAGCCATCTGTTACTTGAGGAAAGGTTTTAAAATATAGGTCCCAAATGCAAAATGAATTAAAAAAGAAGTAAGAGGCTGATGGCACACCACAGAAGAGGTGAGAGTTGTCTTGATGCTTGTAGTTAAGAAACTTTACTTTTTTATTAGTTTTACCTTTAACCCATGCAAAGTTACTGGCTTTTAATAAAGAGATGCAAGACTCTTCTTTTGTTACTCTGCAAGTTGATCTGGGGCCTTTACCAGGTACCTGCTGATGCGTTGGTAGCTTTTTGGTGCTACTGCTGAAGAACAAACACACTCTGAATGTGCTCTCTAAAGCTGGGATATGGTGGTTAGAGTATATATAACTCGACAGCATACAGCTAGAGAGAGTGAAGATAAAATAGACTGAGCCTTGTGCTGAAGTGTACAAGCTCCATTTGAGATACAGTTGAGATTTGTTTCAAAGAAAGCTTACAAGGTCACCTGTATTTAACCATCTGACTCAGCTGTTGAAGAGCTCCTGTAAACAGGTTACCATTTTTTTAAATATAGAATTTGAATATATGAAGTGAGATTTTTTTTCTTTGTGAGTATTCTTGTATCAAAGCTACTAATCAGCTCATTTAAACTTCAAGAGCAAAATGGATAGCTAAACCAGTTTGAGGTTTGCATACTGTTGTGTGAGTCTAAAAGCTGTATTTGGTGACTGACTGATCTGTTAGACAAAGAGGAAGAAACAATTGTGTGAGGGCTAAAAATAATGTCAGGCTCCATGGAGTTCTTTACGACATGAAAAACCCCTTTGTCCTGAGAACCAGATTAAGTGAAGAGTATGGCCAGAGTAAGCAAGGGACACCAAGAAACTATTTGGAAATAGATTCTATTTGGATATAAATTTAATTAAGAGCTGAAATGAAATGAAATAGGTTTCTAACTTAAACGCGAGGCTCCGTAAGTGATTTAAACAGTAATCTAGAGAGTTCTGTAGTGACAGTAACTGAATGTCGTTTGGAAGCTCTCACACACCCTATACCCCCTGGGATGGCTTCATATTTCCAACAGTATTTTCAGTCTTTGTATAGAATCCCCATACAGAGTCATCTGAAACACTGCGGATTCATGATCATGATGGAATTTCACATGACTAACAGAGGATGAATTAAACCAATTTATGTGCTTCCTATCTTGGGTATCAGCAGAAGCCTACAAGTCTAATAATATCTTCTACTTAGATGATGATGGAAAACAAACGTTGTTACGTTCAAGAACAACAGAAGGATGGGCCAGTTTTCTGTACCTGACTTAATACACTTTTGAAAATTTCACATCTTGTAACTTAATGAGCTTGGCAATTGACATGTTAAGCTTTGCTATTTTCATCTGGCTTACCTCAAATATGCAAGTACCAAGACACAGCAAATAAAAGCCAAATCCCATCTATGTCTGGCAAGAGTTAAGTTTAATTCTCAAAGAGCGTGGAATTCAACAGGCATCTTATATTTTTTGTGGAATTCTATTATTGATAGTTGCCAAAACCCGACCACACAAAACCCTTCACAAAAAAAAAAAAAAAAAAAAGAGCCAGTTTGGCGTTTTTCCATGAGAACAGCAGTGGGAGGAAAGCAGCCATCTTACAACTTTAGCTTTTCCGTCTTAAAAACTTCTCTGGGAAAGCCAAAGTGAGTCCTACAGCTTCCTGTTGCATTCCATTCCACTCCTCCCTGCAAGAGAAACTAGCATCTTTGCTGTTTTACAATGAAGCCAGAAACCACTGAAAAACACAGCTCAAATACATCAAAGTTGGAGATAGGAGAGATAAAAGTATAGCAGTAGAAGGAACATATAAGAAGGATAGAACAGATATTTGGGTACATCACATTTTAATGCACTTTAGAGTCCTCCCAGTTCTCTTTCTGAGGTTCAGTTCTGAGATCTCTGTGCAGGGAACAACACAGACTTTTCAAAATGAGCTGTAGCCTAATACAGAGCCTTTCACATAGTTCAGTCTTGAGGCAGCCATTAAAACATTTTAAACTGTTTCATTTTTTTCCAAAAGAAAGTGGAAGCAACAAAGTAGGAAAATGGGAACTTTCCCATGCAGCAGATACTCTGTGGGGGGATGAAGACAGTCACAGCCTTCCAGAAGCTGTCAGGAAAGTTTCTTAGTGCTGCCTCATGAACAAAAGCTAGCATTTGACAGTAATATCAACTTAAAGAGAGCTACAGACAGACTTTAAAAGGACCGTAGCACTAGGTATCCTCCATATCAAGAACATAAATTAATAGTAGAATGTATTCTTGCTCCATTCCTTTTTCCACAAAAGGAAGATAAGCTCAGTAACTTGATTGCCCTGCTTCCCAGTGCAGCACTTCCCAAGCAGCAAAGCTTAACCCACAGGAAGGCTTTCCCCATTACTCCTCATGCCCAAGACCGCTTCTCTCAGAACCATGAAAACCTGTCCATCTACTCAGCAGCTTCTCCCTTGCCATTCTTCTGCATCTCAGACTAGTCACTATTTGCCTCCCAGGTTCTCTTCAGCTTCCTACAGTACTTCTTCCCTTGCCCTTTGTCCAGGTGGGAAGGGATGCAGAAGAGGATGTTCTGCAGTTCTTCCTGCACTCACAGCTGCTGCAGTGCTTTCATGTCCCAGCTAGTGCCACTTAGAATGCTAAACATTTCAGTGTATTTTGCTTTTTCTTTGCAAAATGTCAGTCTCCTCCTGTTTCTGTCTTTCAAGCCTCACATGCACGCATGGGTCAGAGCACTCAGGGCTTTGCCATTTCAATTCACTGGGGCTAGAATTTCCCCCTTGCTATTTGCATAGCAAAGGGAGCATAAAGAGACGCATTAAGTGACTAATTACTATGCTTTAGTCAACTTCTCTGAAACAGCTCTGAAAATAGTTATTTATACATTAGTACTACTACTGATGCATGCTTGAGGAAGCTCAGCACCACCACCAGCAGCAGCATGGGGGTGGGTGAGAACAGCTAGGTTGCACTGAGAGCAGCAGCGGCTGGATCAGAGCAGATGTGGTGGGTTGACCCTGGCTGGACACCAGGTGCCCACCAGAGCTGCTCTATCACTCCCCTCCTCAGCTGGACAGGGGACAGAAAATAGAAGGAAAGACTCATGGGTTGAGATAAGGACAGAGAGATCACTCAGCAATTACCGTCACAGGCTTGGGGGAAATTAGTTTAATTTACTACCAATCAGAGCAGGGTGACGAGAAATAAAAACAAATCTTAAAAACGGCTTCCTCCCACCTCTCCCTTTTTCCCAGGCTTAACGTTACTCCTGAACTTCTCTATCTCGTCTCCCCCAGTGTCACATGGGAACAAGGAATGGGTGTCGTGGTCAATTCATCACACGTTGTCTTTGCCACTCCTTCCTCCACAGGGAGAGGACTCCTCACACTCTTGCTCTGCTCCAGTGTGGGGTTCTTCCCACGGGAAAACAGTTCTCCACAAACTTCTGCATCATGAGTCCATCCCACAGGCTGCAGTTCTTCATGAACTGCTCCAGCGTGGGTCCCTTGCACAGGGTGCAGTCCTTCAGGAACAGACTGCTCCAGTGTGGGGCCCCTGCTGATCACCAGACCTCCAGCAAACCTGCTCCAGTGTGGGCTTCTCTCTCCATGGGGCCACAGGTCCTGCCAGGAGCCTGCTCCAGTGTGAGGTCGCAGCCTCCTTCAGGCATCCCCCAGCTCCGGTGTGGGGTCCCTCCAGGCTGCAGTTGGGGATTTGCTCCCCCACTAGCCTCCATGGGCTGCAGGGGCACAGCTGCCTCACCATGGGCTGCACCACGGGCTGCAGAGGAATCTCTTCTCTGGTGCCTGGTGCACCTCCTGCCCTCCTGCACTAACCTTGGTGTCTGCAGAGATGTTCCTCTCGCATATGCCCACTCCTCCTTCCAGTTGCTGTTGTGCAGGTTTACCTCCCTGCGTAAATACATTATCCCAGAGGTGCTTCCACCATCACTGATGGGCTCAGTCTTGGCCAGTGGCAGGGGAGCCTTCGTAGTGTATTCAGGGTTCTTGGCCAGTGGCAGGTCCATCTTGGAGATGGCTGGCATTGGTTCTATCAATCAAAGGGGAAGCTTCTAGCAGCTTCTCACAGGAGCCACTCCTGTAGCCCTCCCTGCTACCAAGACTTTGCCACACAAACCCAGTACACCTTCCTATCAGAGAAAACATGAGGCAGAACCTACAGTAGTGGGGAGGGAGGGGAGATCTGCTACCCAGTGTACAAGGAAGTCTGATTTCCGTCAAAAATGTAACTTTTCTTAGTGAGGTATTTGCAATGGATAGCATACTGCTTATTTCTCACACTGAACCCTGAGAGAAAAGAGACTGAAAGGTATTCAAATAGGGGATCTTTATACAGTTTTGGATCGTGTTTTTCAGTATTTGCATAATATGGTAGCTGTCTTGCTATATGAGGTGGTCAAACCAAGACACTGAGTAACTGAAAGGTTAAAACAAGCACCACTGGACAAAGCAAAGGAATGCTCATAAGAGTGCAGCAAAGGGCCAGTTCTCTGTGATAAAAAAAGACTTCCCTGGATTATGGCAGTAATGAATCAGACCTGGGCAGCTAGCAGGAAAAGTCGCACGACTCCACCTTCTCTTTGGCCTGCACACCCATCTTTTGCAATCAGGTGAGAGGCAGCACCATCTCTGCAATATAAAAGCCTCTGGAAAGACTAGTTTTACTCGATGAGCCAACAGTAGTCATTCACCTACGGCTAAATTCTCAGTGGTTGCTCTGTGCAGTTTTTTCCCCTGGGTGATCAGCCTGCAAGCCTACTGGAAAAACCTGTGGTGAAATACTAGTGGGAAAAGCACAAAGTAGGTTTCACCTTGTTATAATTGTCAAGGTCAGAACTTTATTCTGCCATGTAGTTTATCTCAGCAAGCTCTGCTGAGAAAGTAACCACCTGTGCTGTTTCCCATGAATGTGCCAAGGTGTTTCAGGAATAAAAATCTCATTCGCGGTGAGGATGCAGCCTACCTTAAAAGCAGTGAGGAAGGTCTAGGTTCTTTGGTCAGGTAAAGTTTCCATTCTATTGTTATGGAATAAAAGGAGTCTGACTCTTTCAAATGCCTGAGATATGTTGCAGCCTTATAAGAGGACCAGATACAATACCAACCTAATCCTCTACCTGAATTTTTTGTTTTGTTTTTTGCAATTCTTTTAAGACTTATTGTTTCACATTATTATTGAATTTATGTCTGTCTTCATGGTGGCAGCCCTTAGGAAAGCTACCAAAATGTACCAACGTGGTACTTGCTGGGGAATGAAAAACTTGGAAATGCAACAAGCAGTTGGTGTGTTAAACTGTTCTTACACAGAGTTCATTGGTGGGACTGTCATCCTATTCTATTTCTCTTCCAGCAACAGTGTAGCAGCCGTTTGGAACTAGATGATCTTAAGGTCCTTTCCAGCCCTGACTATTCTATGATTCTATGATTCACCAGTTAAAAAGGACCAAAACTTATATATTATGTTCCTTTGCCCTCTTAGCTTTAAGTTTGTGTGCATCTCTGATATGCAGATGCTGTAATTCAGTTCCCTTTTGAGTTTTTATTTACAAGATTTTTGGTTTTACTTTTGTATTTCCCAAGTACTTGTTTCTACTTTTTAGAAAGAGTAGAACTTGACCAGTAACTAAGCACTTCCACAGCAGTTACAAAACATTAATCCATAGCAATATCAGATCAAACAACTAAGCTGCACAGTATGTGTGGCCTTTGAGGGTCATATGTAGTGATACAAAGAACAGCAACATAAACTACAACTGGAAAAGAAAACCCACAGAGAATTTAAACTTGTGGGACTAAGGAGGACTGGATGGACGTGTCCCTGAAGGTCATGGCAGAATTAATATACTACTTAGCAAATTAAGCTGATAAAATGAAAATAAAAAAAATAAATCATTAAATTATGATTTCCTCATGGGAAGCTGGGAGGCAACAAAGTATCAGTTAGTTTGCTGCCAGAATACAGCCTGAACAACTTACTTTTACCTTTATTCAAATTACAGTGCAGCATCATGAAGAAAGCTGCAGTGTCTTCTGCCTCTTACACAAAAGCCTGGTACATCCTGGGCCATACATTGTGCCAGTGCTGCAGTCCCGTCCGCATTTAACACGGTTCACTGTGTACAGTGTAACCATGTTCTGCGAAATGCTCCAAGATCATCCTCCAGCACGCAGTAAAGAGTGGGCAAATGAGTGGTGGCAGAGTACTTCAGAAATGTATTTAAGTAAGATAACAAAAGGCTAAAAACAACCTGTGTATTGACTGGTTCTTTAGATATATATTAAACAAATGGCTCATTGCTGGATCTAGCCTTGTGTAAAGATAATGGAACAGGCAGTGCACTTACTGTCCAAAAGCACATTATTATTCTAATAATACACTGGCCTACAGCAGCCTCTTTTTGCTGTACTTTTAGGCTCACACTAAGACTACTTCAACTAACTCAACATGTCTCCCTGGTGGTTTTCATAAAGCATAAGCCTTTTACCATGCCTAGGTGAAAACAAAACCTACCTCCCCTTTATCTTTCAGTGTATGACATCAAGTGGCTTGAGCATTATGTAGTAACCACAGGTGTCTATTTGGTGCCTTTTTGTGCCTTCCAGATAGCAAATATCTGAGCATACTTGAAAGTACATTTCAATTAAAATACCTTTGCTGATTGCCTGTCTAGGAAACACATACTAGACAGTTAATTAAAATAGGAAAACATCATTCCATGCTTTACATCAGTTCAATCCTAAGCAGTCTTGTTCATCACAGCACTGTGCCTTCTAATGTAAGGTACAGAAAGCAAGATCCAGATCTTCAGAGAAACATTCATATAATAAAGTACTAATGGCACATGATTATATAGATTCTTTGTATTCTTGGAAGTAATTTACATTTAAGACTGGAAGAAAAAAATATCCGACAGTAAGACCATAGTGGTTATTTCCAGAGGTAGGAACCTACAGACACCAAAAGTGAAACTTCCACCAGTTTTCCTCCTTAAATGCTTTCTCAGTCTTGCAGAGAGCTGCTTTGTGGCTGACAGGTCCTTCCTGTCCCATTCAGTTCCCAGACTCCCTGTAGTTTTCAGCATAGGTTTTTTTTTTAAAAAAAAAAAAAAAAAAAAAAAGATGTAGGTCATTTAGCTTCATTTTCCATCCTCCTCCTCCCCAGATGGAACCTTGGGCAAGGGCTAGTAATCATACAGACATTGTTAATTGGATTCACCTTTTCATCGAATAATCACTTTGGTCATTATCAGCTTGGACCAGATTCAGGCATGCTGCAGAGAAAAAAAAAATCAGAATTCTTTCTCATTCCATTGAATTATCCAACATTTAAACCAACAGTCATCAGTAGCTGAGACACGAAAAAACATATTTGAAAGAGCAATGACTGCAGTTCTTAATTTTTATTGTAGGTACATTAGCATATACAAATACCAAATGCTTCTCTATGAAATAAAGGTTCGATTAAGCAGAAAAGATGTTTTAAAGTAGTAATAGCTCTCTGCTGGGCTCCAGTGACACCTACTGGTAAATAAAGAAGTTACCAAACATTTATTGAAAATTCAGCAGCATTGATTTATGCACGTGCCCTTAGGATTACTAATAATTTTTTTTTTTTTTGCCCCTCAGGCTAAGGCCCATGTTATAATTTGTTGTTATCTTGAATAAAACATTTTCTGTTTACTTTTCAAATTAGGATTTTGACTCCAGCTGATCATTAACTTCTGGCAACTGCATTTTTATCACTCTGAAGATATTGTCAACTCATACATTTTGTTATTGGCAGCAGTACATTAAAATAGTCCAGTGGATTTTGTCTTACTACAGTACACTGGGAACCATGTCTCCAGTGGTTTCCTTAGTCATTTCATTAATGTAACTGTATTCAGAAAGTATATAATTTAATACATCTTCATTTGCTTTCACTTGCATGCATTTTAGCATGGATTCCAAAAGTTAAAATTTCATCAGTAGCACAACCAGCTGAGATCATGGTTTTGCTTCTAACAAATCAAATCCCTGCTGTTTGTAGTGCTGAACAAGTTTGTCACAGGTGCATTAGTCTTATAGGTCATACAGATATTTCTGAATGAAACTTCAGCCAGCACTTGTAAAAATAACAAATACCAATAAACTCCCTAAGAGACAGTTGAGAGACATCTCCTATATCCCCTCCTCCCCTATCTCCCCCCCTCCCCTCATTTTTTTGTGCTTTTTTTTTCTGTTAGGTGATACAAAACTCAACTTTCCTATCATCTTACTGTGAGATTTTACAGTGATGAGGTCTAGAGAGCTCCTCCTGGAAGGCTTTATTTCAATGGAAAAACACAAGAAATCTCCAGGACTGTGATTCAAATAAGGTATTTCCAGTGGCCTTTTAGCAAAAGCTGGAACAAGCATCTCTTTCTATGATGGAAATACTTACAGTTGTCACTTTTCTACATGCCTTTCAGATTGGATAATGCAGCTAAGGGTAACCAATTTCCTTTTCAGACAGTTGAGATATTTTGTTTAGGAAAAGAGAATATTTCTATGCATCTTTCACGTTATCCTCTGCAACTCTTCAAGAAACCAGACATGATGCAAGGCTTTACACACAGAAAATGGATGTAATATGCACAATGTACATTCAGAGACACTGCAGCTGCCAGCTGGAACATGCAGAATCAATGCAGTAAGTGAAAGCAGTACTACTGTTCTGTGCAGCAGATTAATCTCTCCACCTACCATTAGGCTCACTACATAAGTTAAGCATGAATATTTCTGTTTAAAACAATTTGTGATCAAGGGTTTTCTTCTGAGGTTGACAGGGAAATAACTACAGTCTTGCCAAACAAATGGCAATAAACGTCACTGATAGAGGTCTAGCCATTCATATTTGATTAGGAAATTTTGCCCTTACTACCTCTGTCAGGATTAGAGTTGTCTCCATTTCACCTCTAACACTGAGGCTGAACAAAGCCCAAATAAATTTTTCAACTCTTCATCCTGCAAATACTTCCTTCAACGAACTGAAGCTTCCTGTCTGAAAGCCTATTTTGGTGAAGTCTGCTAGTCTCCAGTGCAAAGTCTCCCAAGACAACAGAAATGCTGTATGGGGTGGTGAGGAAGCATGGCAATGAGCACCCACTGCCACCCAGCAACACGGATCAGCACAGCTCACAAAGTATCAGCCCAGACATCTCAGATCAAAGAATGCATGGATCTTTTGAGTACCCAAGTTTAGGTTGAAAACTTGCTCCTGACAGAGCAGATCAGACAGATTTGCACAGGCAGAAATATTTTTCTGGGTTCTGTGGTAGAATACTTGCCAATTAAGTGCTGATCCCCGTACGCAATAATAAAAATTTCTAAGCTAGACTGTAAAGAGAGTAATTGGAATAAGGGAAATGGAGAGACATTTCTGTAAGTCAGGCTATAAATCTGTTAAGTGATAGTTACACATTGATTTTACAAACACCGCCTTAATATTAGCTTTACAAACCTGTGTACATAATTAGAATGAAAAGGTATTGGAGAAATTTCAGTATGTTGCAGCTTGAAGATTTGCTGAAAGAATGTAATTCTTTGTTCTTAAACTTGCATGCATGGATGCATCAGACTTCAGCAGAGCAGAACTATTCATAAGCCCATGGAAATCAGATGCTCAGATGTTACTCCCTGGTACTCTGCATTCAGGCCCTAGGTTAGCTGTAACTTCTCTGAAGTGCACAGTGTCAGGCAAACTGATAGGAAGTTGTCATGGTGACAAGCAAATGCACGTGGAGATGCATATAGAAAGAACCAGCCCATAAAAATCAGTGACTTTGTATTCATACCTTGACTAAACAGAGATTCACATAATAGATTATAATTATTATACCAGGATCAAAGCTTTTTGTAAATTAGATGTTAATTTCTCCACATGTAGAGTTAAGATATTTAATTGCAATTGAGGATAATCCATCCAGTCCTTTGTCAAAGGTAAGTGG
Organism: Nestor notabilis; assembly: GCF_000696875.1. Classification (NCBI taxonomy): domain Eukaryota; kingdom Metazoa; phylum Chordata; class Aves; order Psittaciformes; family Psittacidae; genus Nestor; species Nestor notabilis. The sequence continues at coordinate 74,257 of NW_009909683.1, read as the reverse complement.
GAGGCTTTACTTGGCAAATGAGGGAAGCTCATGTCACCTGTTTCTAAGTTTTCACGTAAACCTAGTAGTTTAAATTTCTCATTATTTCCAAAAAGACAAGCCAAGAACTATCTTTTATGGGAACAGATGCTGCGCTGTCTTCTTGAAGCTGCAGGCTTAGAGGCAGATTTGTCATGCAGCTGAAGACTGAAGTCAACAAGCCTGCTCTGTTCCAGGGCTGCTATTCAAAACCTTTTGGGCAGCAATGAAAGAAGATCACATCAATTTCATGCTGGTTTTGCTGCTCTACAAAGATATGAGCAGCACCAGACACAGACACAAATCATGCCTGGATTGCAGGGAAGGAAGATGTCTAAAACTTGTTAGGAAAACAGGGTATGGAAGACCCAGTCAGTACATCTTTTACTTTTGGGGTACTTCTGGCGTCATGGCACTGCTTCTTGTAACAGCCTCTACTCTGGCTGAGTTACAAACATTTGAGCTCCATTGCAATTAAGTACCACATGATTAGGGCCCCTATATCCCTGCTGGAGCATTGATTTTACACACATCAGCTTCTGTCCCTGTCAGCAGTACTTCAACTATGGCCCACATAGGTTCTCAGCATTCTGTTCTGCATCTGACATTATTCCCAATTAAGCAGCTGAACTACAATCCAACGTACTTGTTTTACAATATGGATTTAGTTGTGATAACAAGAGAAATTCCAACTGCTGGTTCAGAAAAGCGTTTTCAGGCAGGCAGGGGAACAAGTTGTCCAGAGAGGCTGTGCTGGTCCCGTTCTTGAAGGCTTTCAAGACTTAACTGGATAAAGCCCTAAGCCATCTGGTTTGACCTTCGAGCTGACCATGCTTTGAACAGTAGGTTGGATCAGAGACCTCCTGAGGACCCTTCTCATCAGGACTACTTTATGATTCTATGATAAATTACATACCCAAGTCATCCATATACTTTTTGAACATGGCATCATATATATACACACTAATACCCAGATATTAAAATATATTCACTTCATCTCTCTACAATATTTGTTGCTTAAATTAGGGCCCACAGGATACCTCATTCTCTGTAACACAGTGCTGTAGGTTAGGATGGCTGCAGTGCATGAATAGAAAATACAAGTTTCTGCACTCACTGGGTTATTCAGATCTATCGAAAAAGTGTGCATAATTAGACATTGGTTTTGCAGTATTCCAAGGGAGAGGAGATAAAGAATTTGAAGGAATTTTGAGGTGCATGGGTTGACTTTCTTCTGCTACTAGTGTTCAGGGGTTTCTAAGGGTCTTGGGAAAAAAGCTTGGTAAAAAGCAGTTAATTTAATAGATATCAGAATGACCATAATCAGGGTTAACCATGCTGAGGTACAAACTTATAAAATTAGCTAAAAGCAGAGGCACAACAGGGCTAGGAAAGCAAGCTGTTGCAATGGAGTCTGTCAAATCCAGTTTCTGAGCTTTGCCATATGCTTATCTTAAAGGACAACCAGCAACCTCAGCCAAGCACATTCATGCTATATTAAACTTATGTCCTGTTAATTTGTACTGATTTCCCATCTTTCATGCTGAGCTCCAGGAATCTAGTCTTTATTTTTCTCTGTAGCACAAGGAATTTAGTGTGAAGCATGCCCGCTAGTAGCGTCCTCAAATCGGTAACTTGGACATAAAAGAACAGGACTTCAGAATTCAGCTGAATTAACTGCCTCTGGTTAAGCAGGTTTTAAGTGTAACCTCTGACCTGCTTCAGGCCACACTCAAGTGTTTCCTTGATTCTGGATGAAGCTTACAACTGGAAAGTCTTTCCTCCCCACCAAGTAGCAACTTTACTGACTTAGCTGGGGGCCACAGCTGTACAGCAAGCAGGATGTATAGGGCATGAGTCTGCACACTCACACTAGCTCTTCATCAGGTAGAGAACTGTAAAAGCCAGACCTTCCATAGTGTCTCTGCTGCTGGTACCCGCTGTGGGCGGATGAGAGCAAACCGGTGTGTCTCCAATGAAGCTGCTCTCATAATTCCTCTGCAGGAGACACCTGAGAAGGTGAAAGGCAAGCACAGATCTCCTTTCTCTCTGCTCATGTTTCATTGCACTTAGACGTGTTACAATCAACATTTACCATTCTGCTTATTGGTAAATCATGAGTCAGGAGGCTCCAGCACATTCCTTCCTAGAGAACAGGGAATAAACTATCAGATCTTTTCACTGAACAGCCAGTCTCCCAGGAAACAGATCTATTCCACAAGATGTTAGAGGCCAGCTTTGTACTGATCACAGCTCCCTGCTTGTTTGAATACTTGGTTATATGTTTATGCTGACAACTAATAAGGAAATACTGCTTTACAAAAGTATTAAACTTCAAACCTGCTCAGCCTGAGACAGTTCATTGAATTGAATTTTGAAGTCCCATTCTTCTATCTCCAAATTAAAATTCTGAGGGCAGAAAGGTTTAACATGTTACCATAACAATTGCTGCATCGATCAGACTGTAGATCCATCTAACCCAGTCTCCTGTCTAGGAATAGCTCAAGAACTAGGCAAGCATATAGTAGTTTACAACTGCTGCACGAGTGCAGCGACAGGCTCTGCAACTTCCCGCCCCTACCTCTAAATAGATCATTGCTATAGACTTGTCTAGTGATGACTGTGGCCACTCCTGGTTACTGCCACTGACCCTTCTCTGCTCTTATTACACAAGACTTGTTGGATTGGTGAGGTCACTTCATCTGCCTGCCTTGCTGTCATCTTCAGCTCCTTGCTTGCCTACCTTGCAAGGCAGCTCACTCTTGCTGCTCCCTGATAGCAATTTCTCTTTTGAACAAAATAAGTAGCTTGACTGTAATCCAATAGCAAACCATACACCAATTTGGTAATAACTATGGTGAACTTGGAAAGTCCCTGATGAATTCAAGTTCCCCTCCCAGGTTTGTCTCCAAGCTCCACTAAGCAAGCATAAAATGCAAGCTCTTACATATTCTAGGTTCAGAAAAATTTAGGACCACCGGTCCATAAAGCAACACTTCAGGAAAAAAATAAGAGCTTCTCTGCAGCTTTCTTTACACACCTACTTGCTCAAAAACCTGCTGCATGCCTCTAGCACCTTATATGAGAAGACAGATTCAGTAATCAGTAGGAAACGGAATTAGCAGTGAAGGCAATGATATTCATGCAGTGCAATTTACCACAAGGCATCTGTCAGTACATGAATTAGTATTTTCCTTAATTATCTGTAATAGGAAATCCCAAGATTCTCAGCTGGCCCTGTCAGATAATATTAACCACAGACTTGGAAAATGATACAAAAATAGAAAGGAAATTGAATCCTGCAGAGGCAGCAGTAGCACTTCACAAGGAATGCAAACAGAACTTCACTGGGAACTTCTGTATTGGCACCATTGGTCCCATTTCACTGTAGAGTTTGCCAGCACACCCCATAACACAATACAATACAATTCAATTCAATACAACATGACATTCAGTTAACTCACAACTCTCACACAGAGACAGAGAAATCGGTAAAAGCAGCAAGTCCAGAGCAACACATGATGATTGACCAGCTGTGCTCACCTTTTAAAATGCAATAGTTTGTCTTTTCAAAACTCTGAAGATTTGATCATAAAAGTGATGCAGTCCTACAAAGAACTGTGTAAGACATACTCCTGATTTTGCCTAATTGAGGAAATTCTGCAGATGCTTTAACAGAAAGGGATCTACTTTTCCGTGTGTCAGACCTGGCTGTCTAATAGCCAGTCATTTGCCACAAAGATATCATTTGAAGTTAACAAGCAGTGACTCTGGGGATTTGTTCTGGACTAGGATAGCCACTCAGAGACAATAAGTGGTATCACTTGAGGCTTCAGAATACAACTAGCAGAAACATTCCTTAGACTGCACGATAAAGTCCATCTGAAATTGCACAGGTTCAAGAGCACAGTTATCAAATACAGCAACAACAGACATGGTGTACAGGCTCCCAGATCAGCCAAGCATATGTATCTTTGCCAAGTAGCAGCTATAGGAGACAGGTCATACAGCATCTTGCAAAATGTCAGTCCTTCTGCACAGTAATAGCTGTAATCATCATAGAGACAGGGAGTGAAAACTAGCCAACCAGACACTTCTCCATTACTTTTAGGCAAAAAGAAAGTGTGCAGTCTTTCCCATCATCATTCCTCATTCACTCTGTTTCATCTGTTCACCATTCTTGTCATTTCACATCCACATCTGTCTCTTACCATATTCCTTCTCCTCCTTTCCTACTTCTGTATTTTCCACCTTGGCTTCACTGACATGCTTAGGAGGAGAAAAGATGGACCTAGAAGATGGCATCTCTCCTATTTCTCCATCACCTAGCTGGCTACAACTTTGCTCTTTGGCTAATTCTGTAGAAACAGGTTAGTTTATTTCTCATATGATGGAGATCAGTTTTTTTAAAGGGAAGCATGCACAACCAAGTAAATAACTAAACTAGGCTAAGAGTTTTGCTCTTTCCTTATGGGCACATCACCAGCAGCAAACAACTACCCTAGTGCACACTGCCACACACCACCACCACATTGCTTGGCTTCATACAAGCCAATAATTCAAATCAAGCTTACACCTTCCCACCAACAGCCCTCAAAGAAGGCATTCATCACCAGCTGACTGCAAGTTAGTCAAACATTACTTTATAATTTAAAAACATACACATTTTATAAAAGAATGTTTCTATGTTAATAAAAAACTTAATTTCTTCACCTCCAAAAGACTCCCATAAACATTTGATTTCTCTTTCAGGAAAGGAGTTAACTGAAGTAATTATGTTTCAAAAGGGAGCACACTCAATCTTCTACTGAATTGGATTTACAGTCATTTCCTTATAGAAACAGTGTATTGTACCATGATAACTCTGAGTATCTAAATTCACTGCTTGCTCCCAACCTCTTTAGTTACATAATTTGTGGCTTGGAAAATGTCTGTGTAGATCCTGACCTAAAACTAAACCAGGTCCGAATATCAGTGGGAATTACTTCTATTCAGTAGGTTTGAATGGCTGTTAGACAAGTGTACCTACAAATTACTCTGTAGATAGGCTTTGACATGCCAGAATATTACCACTTCCATTGTCTGTCCTTATATAAAAGCCTATGCATATTTAGTGTTTACTTGATACTCACAATACATCAGTAATTGAGGAGCACATAAGATATACATGAATCTAGATGGTTTTCCTACTCTAAAAAAAAAAAAAAGATTAAAATAGCTATGAAGACAAAACCCCATGCTCTCAGCTTGGGTTTTCCTACATACTTTAAATAAAAGCTACTAGCCAAAGTTAACACTCAACTTGTCATTCCTTAACAGATAATTTTTTGTATTTCTTTTGTACTCTTGTCACTCTTCCTTGGAAAAAACCTCAACATGGCAACCTGTAACCTAAAGTTCTACAAGATAAAAAAGTTGCACTTCTCCTCTGTATAACCATTTTCCTCTGTCAGTGCAGGACTGTTCCTTCTGATACTCTTATGACAGAGCTACATACATTAATTTGGTGCAATGGAGCTTGCTAGTGAAAGGCCTCAAAGCTACCTCACTAGAGTGCTTCCTGCCACAAATACTATCTCCATATAAAACTTCACAAGGCTGCATCATGCCCATGCACCATTTATGGTTTGCACAGCCTCTTTTTACTTCAGGATCCTTTGCACAGGGCATTGGAGCCTGGAAACATGAGAAGCCAGGGCTCCGTACTGCCAAGGACCATTGGCAATATGGTAGGAAAGGGCATCAGGAAAGTGTTTCCCACAAAGCAGAAGATTTTAAAGCTTTCTGAGAGCAAGTGAACAGGTCGTTTAGAGGCTGTGTCACTGCCTCCCTAAGGGAAGCACCAAAGGCCACTGGTGCCTGGGGGGCCTTTGCCTTTAAAAGGTTGCAAGGGTTGAAGAAAGTCTCTAAGGAAGCTACAGAACAGCATGAAGGCTAAGCACACAGCAGTATCCTTTGAGATACACTAGTCGGAGATACACTGTCTTTGAGATACACTTTGAGATACACTAGTCTGTTAGGTTGAACATTAATTCCTATGATCATAGTTCTATGACAAGTTACTTATCGTGTAAATGGTTTACAGAACATGGTGAAAAAAGCAGTTCCCCGTGGGGCAAAAGTGACTTAACAACCAGATGCAGACAGCCTCTAAGTAGAAGAAGGTGGAAGGACGCTAAGGCTGTGAGAAATGTAGACATGAGGGGAAAATAAGTAATTTTCCTGCCTAAGGCAGGATCTTCCTCTACACTAATGCAAAAGAAACTTACTTGATATGCAAGTACTACACTGAAAACAAATTCCTGTATCTCCAGAAGGCAAGAATAGTATATAATTTTCCTTTCTTGCCCTTTCTAGGGTATCTGGCAGAGTCAGGCAGGGTTGACTAAATAATAAATATTTCTTATACTTTAAATATTTCCTATAACAACACCTAAGGTTATTATCATTAGTATCTAAGAATGTTAATAAATAATTTCCACATGCTGTAAACAGCATCTGGTCTGTTTTGCATTTTTATGCTGCTGAAGTAGCTTCTGTTGACATAATCCCCATCTGACTAGGCTGTCCCTGCTGCCACACCAGTCCACTCCCCGGCCGCCAGGCAGTTACAACCAGCAGTTATAGTTCTGCTTGCAGCTTTTTCATTCCTCCACAAATTCACACCCTCAAATGCAGACTCTGCTACTGAACAGCCAGCATCCTCCCTGGTAGTAGCCATGAGGCAAGCAGAAAAAATTTCTTTTTTTCTTCCTAGAAGAACATAGCCTTCTGTGCAAGCAAGGACAGAGAGGTCATCTAGACAATGCTGGGACTCAGACAACCTGTATTTCTGCTATGGAATTCCCCAGTGGCTTTACACAACCGTCTTATGTTACGTCCCATTTCTGAACTACAAGATAAAGATACCACTTTAGCCTTCCTGCCTTTTTTGTCTTTCTTCGGTGTGGGTTTGTGTGGGATGAAACCACCTTTTTTGACACTCTTAGAAAGCAAACATGATGACCCTTGCAGTCTTTTACAGCTTCTCCCTAAAAAGAGTTCATTCTGTCATGAGAAATGTTGCACTGGGGAGAAGGGAATGTTACTACTTCCCTTTCCTCAGTAGCCTGCTTTATGAGAACAGCACCTGGCCTGGTAGCAGAACCTGACTGATATAACAGGAGTGGTTACATTTGAGTTGCAGTTTGGTCTGTGTGTTCTGTAACAAAACTTTGTCTTCTCACATTTTTAAGGTAAGACAAACAAAGTCAAAATGCTCACACAGTAATCCAGTGCTATATGGACTGTCCTGTCATTATTTTACTCCTGGAATTTGAGAACAGGAGCTACCTCAAGCACCAAATAAACAATCTTCACTAAAAGAATTGCCCTGTAATTGCTTTCATAAGCAGTAAAAGCAACTAAAGCCACCCTCTGACTCCTGCACAGCTAGGAAAAACACTACAAGTAATTTAATAGGCATATCTAAGGACGCTAGAATTCAGCTGTATCATCATACCTCATGCTCAGCCTCCATCAGCTTTCTGTACTCACTTCTGCTGCACTTTGTTTTCAGTTCTCTGAACCGGCTCATTTCACAGGAAGGAAGAACCGTGCCTTTAGGAAGCAATATGAAAATACATTACATAAATGACAAACTGTAAGAAGAGCCTGAAGGGCAGTTGAGGAGAACAAGCAGAGGCATTTCTGTGAGCTGTAAAGCATTGCTAACAGTAGCATTAAGGAGAAAGTTTATATGGAGTAGAAATACAGTCTCTGAAGATGCCTGAAAGCCATACAGATCAGCTCTATAGTTGCTAAGCTTCATTTTGTCAGGATGCAGCAAGGACAAGCTCTTCCCTAATGGACGAGGAGCTAGGCACAGTAACAAGGCTTGTAGTGCCCTCAATACCTGAACAAGGCAGACCCAGAGAGAGCAGCACGTTTGATCAAGTATCCAGGTTATCCAGCAAGTCGTGGCGATGGTGCAGGTCCAAGGTCAAAACAGAAAACTGATCTACAGATCAGGTCTGGTCCAGTAAGAACAGCCAGGGTTAGACACAGCTTATTAAGCACTCATCAGACCCCATAGAGACAAGACAAGCCTATGAAGCCAGAAAGGCAACATGTGGGTCAGGACTGGAATCAATAGCCAGATAAGATAATCACTAAGCTAGAGACCAGCACTCCTACAGCACAGGTTTTTACAGCTCTAGTTTTGTGACAGTGCCTGAAGATCGTTTATAAACAGACTAACTGGCACTCTTTTGCTAATTACAATTTACAGTTTAAATAAGAAAATACTGTAATATATTATGAGAAGGAATATAAACAATTGTTGATGCTTACTGTGGATTACAGCAATGGTTTTCAGCCTTTTGCTGCTGACCCAGACTGTCCATAAAGATGTCACGAATATCACTGCAACTCTCAGCTGACGAACTTCTCTAAAGGATGAGTGATTCCAAGATGCTGTTCATGGGGTTCATGTGCTCTCCTGATCAGTATTTTCAGAATACTCAATCTTTTCTCCAACTATTAAGAAATTATTTTCTTGCTGCTTTTTCCCCTTGCTATAATCAAACTGATAAGCTGCCTAGGAAAAACATATGTTATTTTTTCATAATAGCTGAACCATTTCCAGCTGCATGAGAAGAGGTGACTTAAAGAAGTAACAGAAACAGCATGTGCTTCTCTTGAAATTAAATTTCTTAAGAGATCTATTTTGCAATTAATCAGAATCTAACAGATAATCTAATAATTTTAATGAATGGTAGGTACGCCATTGTGTAACTTGCTTTCCAAGCGCTGAGTATTGTTCAGACCAAGTGATAGTGAGAGAATATAGTAAGAATAGATAGTAAGAAGTATACAACTGGGATTATATCAAACATTACTTCAGAATTAGAACTAAGGGAGAGAAGTTTGAGAAACATGGACTTCCACAGGTTCCATTAAGGGAAAGAACAGGTCCAACATTATTTTTCTATAGATTCAGAACATTCTTTTATGCCTTTCATCACAGTTGATGATAACAAAGGAAGGAGAGTGATGACTGCAGAGGATGAGATGCAGAACAAAAGAACAAGTGGGCAAGAAGTATTCCTAAAGACTTTAGGCTCTGGTAAAATGGTTTTTACTCTACTGTATCAGAAAGTCTTTCTTAGCTGGAGTTATCATTTCACTTAAAAAAAAAGATATTTCTTATAATGTAACAAATGTACACTGGATGTCCTGATGTAGAACAGATTGAGACAAGGCATTGTAGTTTTGTCATGTGATAAAATAGGTTATCAGTGAAGTTATTGTGCCTTATCAATGCTTTCAAATTAAAAATGAACAGCTATGCAAATGAAATTGTATTCAAAGAAATAAAATTTGCCTTCTAATTTCATGCAGAACAAGCTATCCCCCACACTTCCCTTATTGGTTGCTTGAAAGTAGTTAGTTTCTTGTGAAACAGATAGGACTCTGTGTCCTATCTCAGAAGATAGCTAATCTTGCTGTGATTGCATTTATTTGAACAATGTTATCAAATGAAAGAACATGCACAAACCCAGTTTCATTGTTTAGTGTTTAACAGACTGTATTAGACTGTAAAACAGATTCTGTAGTAGTTCACTAAGCACCACCAAAGCTCCCCTTAACTTAATGCTATTTGTTAAAACAAAGTATCTTCATTCTCTTTATCTGAATTCTAAAACCAGAATGATGGCATTTTAGATCTAATTTATAAATAATCAGTCAATATCTATTTAGCAAAACAGATGTTATCTGTGAAACAATGTTACATGGACAGTGGGATTGAGCGCGCCCTCAGCAAGTTTGCCGATCACACCAAGCTGTGTGTCTTGGTTGATGTGCTGGAGGGAAGGGATGCCATCCAGAGGGACCTGGACACGCTTGTGAGGTGGGCTGATGCCAACCTCATGAAGTTCAACCAAGACAAGTGCAAGGTCCTACACCTGGGTCAGGGCAATACCAGGCACAGCTACAGGCTGGGCAGAGAAGAGATTCAGAGCAGCCCTGTGGAGAAGGACTTGGGGGTGTCGGTTGATGAGAAGCTTGACATGAGCCAGCTTCAGTGTGCGCTTGCAGCCCAGAAACCAACCGTATCCTGGGCTGCATCAAAAGAAGCGTGACCAGCAGGTCAAAGGAGGTGATCCTGCCCCTCTACTCTGCTCTCATGAGACCTCACTTGGAGTATTGTGTACAGTTCTGGTGTCCTCAACATGAGAAGGACATAGAGCTGTTGGAGCAAGTCCAGAGGAGGGCCACGGGGATGATAAGAGGGCTTGAGCACCTCCCTCATGAAGACAGGCTGAGAAAGTTGGGGCTGTTCAGCCTGGAGAAGAGAAGGCTGCATGGAGAACTCCCAGCAGCCTTCCAGCTACCGCAGGGGGCACTAGTGGAGGGACTGTTCATTAGGGACTGTAGTGGTAGGACAAGGGGTAATGGCTTCAAACTTAAACAGGGAAACTTTAGGTTAGATATAAGGCAGAAGTTCTTCACAGTGAGGGTGGGAAGGCACTGGAATGGGTTGCCCAAGGAAGTTGTGAATGCTCCATCCCCAGCAGTGTTAAAGGCCAGGCTGGACAGCGCCTTGGGTAACATGGTTTAGTGCGAGGAGTCCCTGACCATGGCAGGGAGGTTGGAACTAGATGATCTGAAGGTTCTTTCCAACCTTAACTATTCTATAATTCTTCTAGCACTGGGAGTGGACCTTTTTTAAACTGTTATTTATTTTTCAGGGTAAGCGTAGGCTTTTCCAAATAATTTTAATTTAATGAGTGTATTATATGCAGCAACATGCTGAAATATGCCTTTACTCTGTGGGGAAAAAACATGTTTCCTTGTTTCCGTCTTATCATTAAGTAATGTCATCACCTGCAATGGAGACTTCCTTCATTACCTAACAAAAAGTCCCTAAGTCTGTGACTAATATAGCAGTGAAAGCTTTTTAAAGATCTTGTTACAGAGTGTATGTACTTGTTAGCTTGCTGGGTGTGCAAAGGACTCTTGAACAAAAAATTAGACTGGGACTGGCAGATATGAAACTGAATTATTCTAAGCAATGACTGTTAGGCTCCCAGACATTAGTTTGGTGCAGGTATGGTCCACCACTTCCCCGTTCAGAAAAATAGCTTGCTTTTGTGCTTTTCCAGTTTCTTACAAAACTAAGTATTTATTCTTCCATATGGACTGAAATATTGAAATGAAGAAAGGCGAAGAGAAAGAATGAATGATAAATACCACTTGGGAAAAAGGAAGGAAGGAAGAAATGAAGGGTGGGGGGAAAACGGAAGATAAGTTCGTTGGGAGTGAAAAAGAACTGTGTAAGGTGAAAAAGTTGAGAAAAGGAATTACTTCATCACTAAGGCATTATTTATAGAGCAACAAGAACAGCATAAGTTGAGTAAATGAACTGTTGCTTGAACTCTCAAGCTTTCACAGAACACTACTTAAATAATTCTGAGTGTATTTTTTGAGGTCATCCTACTGTTAATTTCTTCCAGTTATACTCACAATTTCTTTTCAACAGGCCTCCAATCCTTAGGATGACATCTTCTGAACTGGTAGATTGGTATGTACAATACTATATAAAGTGATTTTTTTTTTCACATACTGACTCCTGAAAGAACACAACCCTACTGCAGTGCCTACCATTATGGGATTTAATGCATGTGTATGCAGGGGTGGCTGGAGCTCTTATGACTAAGAACTCACCTGAGAGTTTTTGTTTTTACTAGAGTATGCTTTGGGCAGTGGACTACAGCCATTGTTGTCTAAGTACTGAAGAGACCCAGGGTTCAAGTGCTGTAAATTATTCACTTGTTTAGGAAAGATATATGTTAATCAATGAAGTGGGCATATTAGTATTTACTTTCCTAACCAACAAAGGGGCTGTTAAAGCTAACAATGCCTTAATCTACCACACACATAAACATCATCAAAATCAATATGACTTAGCATACATTTTAGTTTTATTTACCATAAGCTTCATGTCCTTATCAGATTTGATAAACGTTAGGTGATACCAGTTCATACTAAGTTATCACACTGGTTCTTACAGACCTTCCGCAATCTTATTTTATACCTTATGATCTATAAACACTTCTGGAAACTTGCCCAATTTTTGAAACCAGTTTTATTAATATAATTTGCTTTAAAAGTGAACTTAACCTCATTTGTTATTTCCAGTTAGAGTTCACACTCAGTTTTTAACCTGCCTTTCAAGGAAACAACAACTTATAGGCACAAACAGAAAGAAAAGAAAGGGACCAAAGGGATAAAACAAAGAAAAGCAAACTAGAAGTGGGGCCTTAAGTTACTAAATCTCCTTTAAAGTGAGGAGAAAAGTAATATGATCAGCATTTGTGTTAACTTTTGGAGGTCTTAAATGCCTGCTGGTTGCTTTTAAAAATATTTCACACAGAATTTCAGATTTTATTTTATTTTTTCCCCTATAGAAACCTATATTAGACGTTTTTTCCCGTTCTTGGGTAGAGGGAATGAGAAAGATACCTCCTCACACTCTATTTCTATGCTACTTGTTAACAAGGATATCTCTTCTGGTGAGCAGAGCCCAGAAGAGACCTTTTTCATCTGCCTTGGACATTCAAAGGCCATTGTTGTCTAAGTACTGATGCTTTTCCAGAGGAGTCCCTCCTTTGAAGAGGTGATTGCTATGACAGACTCACCTAAGTGTTATGCCAAAACCATTACCAGTAGATATTCCTTAAAAAAATAGATATGCCTTAAAAAAATACTTTTGATTTGACTTACTAGTTTTATCACAGCCCTTACAGCTTTTTTCTTTCTGTCTGAAGAGTAAGAAAAAATCTGCAACAATGCATTCCTGTAATGGAACAGACTTTTAATAGTCTAGATGCAATATGTAAAATTATTTGGCTTTTTATCAAGCTAAAGCGAAAGGTAAGCAACATGGCATAGTCACTGTATTTCATTATTTCACACATTAACTTCTTGTGCTAGTTTCAGCTTTACTAAAAAAATTCTAAATAGTTGTCCATTAGCAAAAGGCAGTTCAACTGGATATTTTCCCAATAATTTTACTAGTGTAATCCTTAAAGCCCCCTGCATTCTTTCACAATATTGTTGAAATAAACGTATTCTTAGTTAAGAAGCTTCATGCAAAAATATTGACTGGGAACTATCAAGACACTTATTTTGACATTTCTTTTCATGAAAAAAATCAGAATTTATGCCTTTCATACCACTTGAAGATATCAGTTTTTCCACAGGTAACATTATCCATTCTCTGACTAGCTCTAATGTTAATGTTCATGCAGATTACTTTTAGGAAGTAAGCTTCCCACACCACTAATGACTTTTTGGATCCATTAGTCTGTTATGTATTATTGATTTCAAGCATTACTGATTAATGCTGTAAGTAGATTTATTTCTGCTTCTAGAGAGTAAAGGACTGGCACCTCTTGTTACTGCTGTTAGATGAATGGTATGTCTCTGCTTTCTTTAGTCAGTGCCTTGCTATGTCTCCTTCCATTCCTCTGCTCGTCTGTCCCCTGCACCACTGAACTGTGTTTTTCTAATACTCGCTTAAATGTTAGGTGCTTTCCATCACCTTCTATGTAAAAGGAATTTGCACTAAACTTTGGAAAGTGTAAAGTAGTTAAAAAATGGAAAACTCATGCGTGTGCAGCAGTGTTTTTTCAGAGTTAACAGGGTGGTGTTTCGTGTTCATTGCTCCATTCGGAGCCTGACTCTCCCACTCTCCACAAGGTGCTCTGTCCTTGGATGCTACTGCTCTCCAGGGACTAGTCTGCTGCTAGCATTGTGGAGGCTCTTCAGTCACTTCAACAGCTCCTCATCCCACCACTTCCAGGTTCCAGATTCTTTGCAGTGTCCAGGTGTATGGGTTTACTCAGTACTGGATTTCTCATGTTTCATTCAGAGCAGTACGGTGCCCTCTGGGTTTGTGACTAAGCCTTGTACAACCAGATCCAGTTCTTCAGTCTCTTGAATTCAAAGCGAACCAATTCCAGTACCTCTTTTTAACTAGTAACTTATACATTGCACATGTTCCCCGAGCTATCACTTCCTATTCTGCACTTTTGATTTTTGAATTATTTTATACACTGAATACATACATTTCAGTCATCAGCACCTCTGTTCAGTACAGATTATGCATCTTTGGTTATTTTCTGCATGCTATTCTACCTGTGTCTGATAGGTCTTTGGTAGACCACAGACATTTTGCTCATTAATATAGTACTTAACACCTGCTCTTTTAAGTCCCTTACTATTTTTGTTGCACAGGTATGTCCTGGTTTTGTCTGGGACAGAGTTAATTTTCTTTCTAGGAGCTGGTGCAGTGCTGTGTTTTGGCTTTAGTCTGAGAACAATGTTGACAACAAACACTAATGTTTTAGTTGTTGCTCAGTAGTGCTTACTCTGATCAAGGACTTTTCAGTCTCTCATCCTGTGCCAGTGATGAGGGGCACAAGAAGCCAGGAGGAAGCAGAAGCAGGACACCTGACCCAAACTAGGCAAAGGGGTATTCCATACCACAGCACGACATGCCCAGTATAGAAACTGGGGAGAGTCACCTGGAAGGGACTGATCACTGCTTGGGTCGGGCTGGTATCAGTCAGCGGGTGGTGAGCAGTTGTATTGCGCATCACTGATGTTTTATTGTTTTGTTTGGGGTTTTCTCCTTTACCCTGTTAGTTTTATATTTGTCCCTTATCATTATTATTATTAGCAGTAGTTTTGTATTATACTTTAGTTATTGGACTGTTCTTACCTCAACCTGTGGGGTTTACATTCTTTCAGTTCTCCTCCCCATCCTGCCCAGGGAGGGGCAGGGGGATGGTGTAAGCCAGCAGCTGTGTGGTGCTGAGTTACCAGCTGGGTCTAAACCGTGACAAGCTATAATAATTAGACTTGATATTAGGCTGTCAGCACTGATAATCTACACCATATTTCAAAGCCAATTTTTTTAAGTACTGTATTGTGGTATTTGGGGGAAATCTTACTCAATGCCAGGTTATTGTATGTCTGTAAGATTTAGTCACCAAAGTTAATTCTCAAAAATGAGAAAGTGCCACCTCTATCAGCTGTGGGACAGAGCAATACAAAGATCACATGCCTATGTAAATCAAAGCTTGGGACTTTGCTATAAAAGATATTGCAGGTGGTTGTAAAAGAAAAGTTACAGTATAAAAGTTTTAAATGTACCTGGTTTCCCATGTCTGGGTGGTGTTTTCCTGTTAGACCTTGTCACCTAATAGCCATTATTTTTCTGCAAGGAGACAGAAAGCCAAGCACTCTGTATGAAGTGGAGCAGAAAGTTCCTCAGGTGAGGACAGGCAATTAAAAAGGTTTTCTTGGTAATGACTGTGAAAGAAGAATAATGAAATGAATTTAAATCAATTGAGTAGTATCTGTCTTTTGGTAAATAACTCAAGTCAGTGTGAAGTTGTATCCTGAATTTATACAATGTCAATCTCCTGCCTCATACAATGCTAATTCATTCTTTCCTTGGCACTAATACCTCTTTTCACTCATCACCTAATCATAATACATTATATAACAGAAGGAGGAGAGTGGTTATTATCCGATTTCTGTTAGCATTAACTTTTTCCTTTTGTTGGTTATCTCCCCAGCTCTTGGACCTTACAAGAGATTTCAGAATACACAGGAGGACATGTAGGCACCCTGTTCCCATGTAAGGGGCAACCCATGAAAGATTGTAATCTAAAACTACTTTGTCTCTTTAAGTATACAAGCTACTCAGTATGTACTATCAGAGCTATATGGTTGCAAAGCAATATATTTCTTGGTGTGTGGCTAGAAATACAATTGTCATTTGCCCAAGATATTTTGGACATCAAGACTCCAATGGAATCTTGAAATGCTACAAACACTTTCCATTAGGAGTATTTTTTCCTTCTTCCTTGCTTTCCTTTGCCTATCCTAAAACAAGAAGTCAGGAATAATCAGTGCAAAATCTTTTGAACCCCATCTCCCAGACCTATGAGAACAAGCCTTTGATTTTGAGGTAAATACATTTGCTGTTAAATTATATTAATATGAATACATAAACAATATTAATTTTGAACATATCTATTTGCCCCCAGGTAAATAACTACAGAAAAATGTATGTGCTAAGCTTTAGGATTTCTAGCTGCCAACTTACTAGCAAACCAAAGGGAATAGTCAAAACATCCAGTTTCTTTCTATCACTCTCCTGGAAACCACAAAGAAAATGCTACTTGAAAGACAATTTCTCACAGTCTCATTGTATTCCTCATTAGCCAAGCAACGGAGTTCTGTGGTATGGACAGAATACAAGTATCTACTCTTATTCAAACCTGGTTTGTCCCCTTGTATGACAAGACAGTGTCACCATTAATGAAAGTCAGACCCTCAGGTAAATTCAAATTTCCAATGTTGGGCTGGGATGCTCTCTTGAAAAGCGGGTGGTGAACTGTCCTTTTCCACAGCAGGAAAGCTGCAGCCCAGTGCCTTTGCTGACTTCTGGGAAACTCACATATGAAATTGCCTTTCCTGTCTCCTATTAGAGAGAGACTGATTTTAACCATGAATGGGAGATCTAAAGATACAGTTAAAAATCAGGAGTACCTCCTGGCAGCTTAAGGGCTTCTATAATAAATGATCTGTTTGTTGCACATTTGTTTACTAATTACATGCACCAAGTTAGAACTGCGTCGTCACTCATTTTGTCCCTCCCTAGTATCTAGCCTGGCTTAACCCCTGAAAGATAACTGACCTCATTCTTTAGCTCCAGCAGTAGCTCTTGGGTTTAGACTCAGTAACGCCATGTTCCTATAGACAAACAACTGAAATAAGTCATATAAACATGAAAAGAGATGTTTATGTGATGAAAAAGCACCTTAAAGAAAGGTGCTTTTCCAAATGATGCAGTGCAATGACTCTGTATTTGCATTCATCATGTTATTTACAGAACTTGTTTGGAAATTATTTCAGTGGCTCCAGCACTGCTGATATTTACTACTTTTTCTTGCAGACATGAAGATTCTTTAAGATTACTTTAGGAACAGATGCAGTAATTTTTGTGCATTATTTCCTTTTTCACTACAGTAGTAAGTCCCTTACAACTTATTTTTGCTGTCACTGTCCCATCATGAAGACTTCGAGGTTTTTATGTATTCAAGAAGATATTTGATTTTTAACGTAGCATTCTAATCCAGTGTTTCCTAAAAATTAATATTTTTCAATACACAGAGCACAGTCTCCTGTACATAGTTGAATGTACAACATTACAGTAATAGAGGCTACTGAAGTGGTATGTGAAGTAGTCCAAATAATAATTTGAAGTCCTGTTTCTTGGATCCACTAGGACTAGTGAATAGAAAAGGTAAAGATGTTAAAAAAGCCACACCCCAGCATAACAAATTTTTTTTCCCATGTATATTTCTCCCATAGCTATGTCCTGAGGGTGGATTCAACTCAGCTAACCTTAGCAAGAGTTTTACACCTTGTCATCTATGCCCTCTCTGTAGTACAGAGATAGACAGAGGCAGCCCTAGAGGGTGGCTTGTTCTGGCTAATCTTAGACTCTCTAGGTATGGGATGAGTCACTTGATGGACGCATTTAAAGAGGGCACACAGCTAGTTAAAAGACAACTAAGTTCCCAATGGCTGAGGCTGTTTAAGATGAATTCCCTCTTTTCTAAGGTCTACATTACCTCCGCATAAACATTTCTTGTCAATCATAAGAATTTTATCCCCTGTGATTATAACTCTTTTTACAGTGCCAGGAAGCTGCTGCAGGAGCCCTGAGACATGTCCAAACATTTCTGTCATTTATCCTTAATGTGGATACAGATTCTTTAGTCTGAGAGCTGATTTTCCTGGAATTTCCAGTGGGTATGCTCCATAGTATCAGATATTAGCATTTGTGCTGGTCCCAGCTGGAGATTTCCTCTTCCATGGAGTAAGATGGAAAGAAAGCAAGCCATGTGAAAGCTATGTCTCAGCTAGGTAAATGCTTGCCTCTTTACAGCTTGCAGACAAGCTTAAAACTGAATGAGTAGTATTTGGCAGAGAAGACTTTCTTACAATACAGAGGCCAGTTATGTCGAAAGGACATAAGTTATTTAATTTGCAGAAGACATCAATTTGCTGACAATAATAGAAAATAGGACAGAAGAAATCTTTACATCTGACCAGAACAACTTTAGAGATTAAATGCTATCTTGCATAATATATACTACTTTCCCTGTTACTTTTCTTTTGTTTAATACAAACTGTTTAACATATTGCAAAGGAATAAACTATTGTCTAGGCTTTATGAGAAACTGCCCAAGTCACAGTTGAAAACCCTCTAGTGTTATTCCAAATTTGTATTTAAAGCACCATTATTTTCTCAGAAGAAACTTAACCTGGAGACCACTTCAGTTTCAACACAGTACTTGGCTTCTGAAATTCAGTAAAGGGGAAATGAGAAATTCACATTATGTTCTTTATGACAAACAATGTTCTTTAGTCCAATTTGTTAAAAAAGGACAGAAGAAATGTCAGCTTTTTTGTACCTGCTTTTTGTACTAACAACTGATGTTTAGGAAAAGCTGTGAACTGTTCAAGCCTCTGGCAAAACATGGCAAACATCTGCTGTAAACAAAACTCTTTGGTAGAATTCTAGATACTGCAGTCTAGTAGGTTTCTGCCTTAACACTCCAATGCAGAAGAGTTTCTAAACAGTTGGACTACTGTGTAATTGAAGACCCATAACTGTTTCCTAAAAAAGGAAAGACAAAGAGGAAACTTGGCTTCTTTGTCCTGTTCAGTCAAGACAAACGCATCAGATGCTTAAGAGAAAAAATAGTTCAGAGAAGGATGGAAGGCCTGAGAAGGCAATCATCATTTTATTTCACAGCCGGGGCTGCATGACTCTGGTTTGGAGAAGACCAAACTGCCAAACTGAGATGCTTCTCACCTACAGGAACCCAAGTGCTGCAGGAAGACAACTCACCTGAAATTCAGGTTCAGTTTGACACTGAATACAGTTTAAGTGCTGATCTACTCATAAATTGTCACAATAATTATACTGCTTTTACTTTACATCTCTTGCTATGCAAGTCCAATATGTGGATACTCCTACTCTTTTTGTCTTAAAATAGTAAATCTCTAATCAGTATCATGCTATAATTACTGTCTTCAGCTGAAGAGGGACACCCATGCTTCCAAGAACATCTGCACATTGTGTTAACTGGCAAAAGGCTTCAGTTAAAGCAGACATGGTTATTTTGATAAAAGTCATGTAAATGAGCCCCATATGCCCTGAAAATACATGTACATTTCATGGCTATTTCCTTAGCATCACAGGAGTCCCCTTGGGCAGCCAACAATCTTCTTGTTCCAGAATAACACACCACAGCCAAAATAATCAAATACATTTTTGAAAACATCAACCAAATAAATTTATAGCAGAACTGCTTAGTAATAAAAAATACAAAAATACATTCATGTATTTTTTCCTCTCTTTTTTATAGAGGAAAGGAATTGCTATTGACTGTAGGACATCAATAAAGACACTATTCATAACTCAGAATATTATTTTATCAAAGAGCATTTATTAGTGAATCAGTGATTAGTGAAATCTTAAGTCTGTCAGATGGATAAAACTGATGAGTTTAAAATCAGATTTTATTAACACATGCTTCCATTGTGATTTCTCAAGTACCAGAGCAGGAAAATAATTTGCAAATGGCTGGACAAAGAAAATAACCTATTTAATTTGATTTTTACTACATTTTCACTTCCACAAAGAAGGTATTAGTATATAGGAATCTGTGAAAAATATACTTTGGTTACTGATTGCTTATGTCTACAAAGTCAGCAAGTTATAATCAAATCTCATCAGATTCTGAGTTATATTATTCCCAAAGTATTAAAGGAGTTTTTAGCCTGTGAATGAATATCCACATGGCTAACTGCTCACGTCAGTATCCACTTTTGGGTTAGGTTCTTTGTGATAGGAGAGAGATTTTTCAGACTTTTATGTTTTTTTCCTCTGAGATGCTTTCTTAGTTTGTCAGTGTGTGAAACTGTTGTTTTCATACTATCCATGTTAGACTTTTTGACCCGTACTATATTCCTGATGCTGTTCTGGCTAATAGACAATGAGGAAGAATTCACTTTCCTTCCTACAGTTAGTCATAGAATAGTTGAGGTTTGACAGTGCTTCTTTTGATCATTTAGTCTACTTCCCTGCTCGAGCAAAGGCAGCTATGGCAGATTGCTCAGGACCGTGTCCAGCTGGGTTTTGAATATTTCTAATGGTGGAGATTCCATAACCTTTCTGGGCACTGTCCCAACATTTGACGACCTTCACAGTGAAAAAGTGTTTTCTTTTTTTCAGATAGAAATTACTGGGTTTACATTTCTGCCCTTTGTCTCTTGTCCTATCTCATTCTCTGTATTAAAGCAAAAAGTCTGAAACAAGATTTTCATTGTGCAACATTTGTTCTGATAATGACTTTTTCTCAATAACAGCTTCACTAAACGATCAAATACTTCCAAACAAATTAAATCTCGTTCTTCAGAAGTGTTAGTTTAGTATAAGTTTACAATAATGTGACTATCAAAACAAATGTTCAGGTGAAATCTGGGAAAATAGCATACTTATTCAGACACAAGGCAAAGGTGTCTGTTCCTTTAGCTTTCAGCAGTAGCTAGAAATACGAATCACAGACTTTTTTTTGGTACTCAGTCCTGCTCAGTCACTAGTATGTCATAGTGAAACTTTTACAACACTTTTTTCAAACATATTTTTAGCTGGGAAAAATAAAAAACTCTGTAAAATGAGCATTTTCATGCCACAGTCGTCATTACATTTTATCACATAAATTGTTAATAGGACTACTGGTATTTGAAGTCCTTTGAACAGTAAAGAGCCAGCCAGCACAATCAAAGGAAACTGCTGAGTTTCATCTTGGCTCATACATCATCATAAAAGTTGCTAGCTACATGTGACTGCAAACAGTTATTCCTAGAGAAATGGTAGAAATCTTAAATAATCCAGCTCAGTTGCTGAATTCCAGGTATCATTTGTAAGACCCATCTGAAATGAAGTACTTGTGTATTTGTAAAACTTAAACCTGATAACAGACAGCAAAATATACCATCACTGGGATATGGAGTGTCTGCCACTCCATAGTAAAGCTGCAATTTTTCTTCTTCAAAAATTTTGCCCCAGTGTCCTAAAGCCCTGCTTTCCGGTTCCCAATTCTTTTGTTGAAACACAAACCTTCACTCTTACAGAGGACCAAATAGTTTGTGTTTTACTCTGTGTGTCACATACATTGCCTGCTATTGTATTTAATGTCCTTCCACCAAAACTGGCCTCTGTTCAATGGCTAAACAATTCATTTAGACACTGGAAAATGAGCTGCAAATGATAACCGTAGGCTGCATTACAGCTGCCCCTCTCCTGTGTTTCTCCACACAACACACCCTTTGTTTTTAATGATGGTACTCCTGTGTTTTCTGGTATAGTTTCATGAATTTTAGGGAGAGATGGTATCAAGTCAGGAAAACATGCTATTATTTCTGTTGGCATTTGCTGTAACTGTTACGATGTAGACAGGTTGTGCAAGCTCTTAAGTAAATATGTTTCATTAGATGAGCTATTTTAATTGGACAAATCAGATGATAGTTTTCAGACACACACAAATTAATGTGTGGTAACAGGTTGGTGGGGCAGGTAAAAGCAGCAGCTTTCAAAACTAAATTGCAAATAATTCCTCAGAGTTTAGTTAGATAAGCAGCCTGCACAAAACACCATCAGCATCTTTGATTCCTACATATGTAGTTTCAGAAAAGGGCATCAAGTGACCTCACAATAAGTATATAAGTGAAATACCAGAACCACTGCTCCAAAATCATAGCATCATAGAATCATAGAATGATTTGGGTTGGAAAAGACCTTAAGATCATCTAATTCCAACCCCCCCTCCATGGGCAGGGACACCTCACCCTAGACCATGTCACTCAAGGCTCTGTCCAACCTGGCCTTGAACACTGCCAGGGATGGAGCATTTACCACTTCTCTGGTCAGCCTGTTCCAGTGCCTCACCACCCTCACAGTAAAGAACTTCTTCCTTATATCTAACCTGAACTTCCCCTGTTTTAGTTTAAACCCATTACCCCTTGTCCTAACACTAAAGTCTCTGATGAAAAGTCTTTCTCTGGTATGCATGCACACAGATGGTCTTTAAAGGACTAAGAGACTCAGTTCCCTGTTTGTTAATATTTCTCATAGAATGATCTCTAATATGACTTCTTAATATTGATCATTAAGGAAAACACCTGCAAAGCACCTTCCAGTTGGGGATCATATATATTCTTAACTGTACTGGGTACCAAAAATTCAGAACTCAGCCCCAGTGCCATGCTTTACCCTGTCGGGTAACGGTTGGAGAATGCAAAATAGTTGCTCTTTATAAAGTCTCTCCTCTATTATTTTTCTGCACTTGGTGAATCGTGAAGAGCCTTTTACTGCAGTAATGTCTAATGAGTGGAAGTAAGAAATTCAGTAGAAGCATCATCAAAGCACAAGAAAAGCCTGAGAATTAGCAGTGATTAGAAACTATTCCCAACATAATGGATGTTAATGTTGCATTACTCTGTTACATTTCTGGTTTTATTCAGTCTCTCAGTT
The DNA here is from genome assembly GCF_000696875.1 of Nestor notabilis. NCBI lineage: Eukaryota > Metazoa > Chordata > Aves > Psittaciformes > Psittacidae > Nestor > Nestor notabilis. Next base: position 51,564 of record NW_009909683.1, on the reverse strand, counting down.
CTTACAGCCTAATTCTCATACAAAAAACACGTTCCTATATCTTCAGCTAGTCATTCCGGGTGCTTCAATTGCAGTCACTTCTCTGTAATGTGAATCTCAGAGTTCTGATCATCAAACCTTGAAAATCAGAGCTTTTAATAAGGCTATTTAGGATCTATTTAAACCAAACCAAGCCAAACCAAAACCAAAAACATTGCATTAAAATCTGTGAACCAAAAATTCAGTTTAAGAGGATTGATTTCTCTTCCAATCATTAGGGGAAAGGAGGGAAAGGGAGCTTGTGTTTCAGCTGGTTTATTCAGGCAACTTTTTTGAAAGACACATGCATATCATGAAGAGAGTTGCTGAGCTGAGATGAAAACTGGTTTTGTAGTATGACTGTTTTAAATTATACAAAGCTTTCCAAGAGAGGCTGCATTAGCTTTCAGATTTCTGTGCTTCTGCTCAAACTAAAGAGTAATTTGGTTTGGACCAAAATAACTTCATGGCTCAGACTGCAGCTTTTCTTCTCTCTGACTTTTATGTTGACAACTTGAAACTACGTTCTTACTTATATCCAGAATCCTTTTACAAACCCACAAAAGCCCCTTCAATGTTTGATTTAGATCACTGAAATATGGCTTGAGAGGCACAGATTCGCTGAGCTGCATACTGTTAGAGACTGAAAGAGTATTCTAGGGAAATCTCATCATATTCTTGCACTCTTTTCCAGCATGCTGCTTTTAGCCATTGGATGTTGGGTTAGACAGACCTTTGGACTGATTCAGAATGGTCATTCTCAAACTCTTCTGTTCTTAGAGATACTTATTGAATACCAACATCTTTCTCTAATGCAACAGATAATATAAAATAAGAAATATTTTAAAAATCACTTATGAGATCTCTTGCTCTAATCTTCCAAAATGTCAGAAGATTCCAAATTTAAGATCCTACATAAATGGCCAGATGGTAAATAGGTTTTTAAGACTGACCATCTCAAGACATTCCCATGAGAAAAGAAATGCTACTCTTTCTGCTCTACAGGTATTGAACTGGAGTTGTAAGGGAACCAAGTCGCTTGTTAAATCATCAAGAAGTTCCTCTGGAGAATGAGTCCTGTAGTGTTCAAATCAGCACAGTGAATGGAATAAGACCTCCATTGTTTTCTCATTGTAAAGCGCTCTGGAGGGCTCATCCAGAAACTAGACTCTGTCAGGTAACAAGTACTGCTAGGAAAGGAAGATGCTTTGGCATTTGTACAGAGCTTGGAAACACTTTCTGTGGCATAGTCTTTCTTGGCCAATTTATACTAGCTTTCAGTTGCTTTGTAGCAGGGAGCCCAGATCCTGCAGCAGTAAGGGCTGAGTTGAGTTAGCAGAGCTATGTTGACTTACGCTATCTGAGGAGTAGATCCATGATAAAAACCCAAAAGTGTTTAATTCTGTAAGGGCAGTTAGACCTGGAAACTTATTGTATGTTCAGTGAAATATCTATTTTGGTGAACTGTAAAACTGAGTCCTAAAAGGTATGCTGTTGAGACAACTGTGAAATGTTTATGTTCAGAAAATAGGTTTGAGTTTCTTTGGTATCTTATTTCAGAATGCTGCTGTGAGACTGTTTTTCTATTGTTTTTTTGGAGTAACCAACATGATCATTGTTGACTTGCTGTCTGCAAGATACTAGAGCATGTTGAGATCACTGCAATTGTCTGATGATGGTAACCAGTTCTGACTGCTGCACAAGGACATTTCTCTGTGAACTGCAAAATAAACAGCCCTGTTCTCTCACTTTAAAAGAAATCCAAGAAAGTAACTCTACCACAAGTCAATGAACTTGAAAACAAGAACACTGAGTAGACTGTTAAGTATAGTCAGGAATATAACAGCAACAGTTTATACTGATTGAATGGTTAGGATTTTTTGAACTTCACTTAAATTTTTGAAGACAGAAGTGGCTGTATTTTTCATTACCTCTTCTCTTGACAATTAGTTACTATAAATAAACACTGAAAAATTGTAGCATTTTCACCTCTCATGTCAAAGGCAGCAGCAATGCATTTCTTCAGTAAAATATTTGTGTAGTAAGGGCAAAGGCTTAAGTTTTTGTCTGGGTAGTTTTTTTAGGGGGAGCAAGAGAGGATGAGAATTTTACTCTTAGTAAATTACATTTCATTACTAATGCTGCAAAAAAGGGTAAAAAGATGCAAAGAAAAGATTTCTGTAAACAGAAAGAGGGGAAAATGCCTCTAAATGTCCATTCTTTGGAAAAATGCCTCTAAGGGTCTGTTATTTATTGGGGTATTCTGCAGTTTTAAGTCCCATTACTGAAATTCTGCTTAGAAAAGAGTACAACGATTTTCTTACTAGGAAAAGAAGTAGCTGAATCATTCACTCAGAAATGAGATAAGGTCTCTTTAAATCTGATGTCCCTCATAATGGGAACCATTTGTTTATTATACAGGCAGAGGTCAGTTCCTTTCTACTGGTGGCATTCTGAAGTTTCAGTTTGTACAAGGAGGAAACTTATGGTGGTGTGCAAAATAGCTCAACTGCTTTGGGGAATGAGGCCCAGAAATTAAGTCTGTATCCAAGGATGCATGTTTAAATGTTTTTTGTGTTTGAAGCGTATTTGTAGCCATCTCAAAAAAGCAGAAAGAATGCAGAGTCCAGCTTTCCCAGTCACACAGATGAATTTCAGGATATTCTTCAGTGAAAAATGCTTACAGTAAGTAGAGAAGACATTTGTCTATGTTTGTCTGCTGTGCCACAAAATTACTGCTCAACTATCATCTGCAAGTCATGAACAGGATTGCCAGTTCCATATGGAGCAGGCAGAACTATAAAAGTAAAGTGAGAAATAAAAGTTTGGCTTTCTAAGGATCAGTGCCAGTGGTTTTTATCACTTCAGTTCATATAGGTTTGCTTTCGAGATGTTTATTTATTCAGAAGGCTGTCTCTTTTGCTTTTTAAACTCTGAAAACAATCTTCAAACAGATGTTCACATTTTTATTAATACAAAACCATGAGCTTCAGTTGACTTTTTACTGTAACCATACTGAACTCTTCACCAACTCACTCACTACTGAACAATTAATCACCACAAAATTAAGCAGAATATAATTGTTAAGGAAATTCATGACACTACCAGAGAATAAAAGCCCACCATGTTCACATTACTTTCATGCCTAGAAATGTTAGGCAAATCAAAGCATTATACCAGCACAGAATAAAAAGTCTCTGCTCCAAAGAGCTTGTTATCAAAGTATAGGCAGACAAGAAATGGAGGCATACAGGCAGGAAAGTAGCAGGTAGCAATAATACAATATAGGTTAGCGCTGTCAATACGGCCCGCAGGCTCTGTGTGCCTGCAGCCTAGCTATTGTCAGTGTCTCCTATTGCCATTGCCACCAGCATGAGGAACTGCATAAAGACAAGCAAATCATGCATGTTGGAAACTATGTTCAGTAAATGATGGAAATGAGCATCACTGACTGACAGGATGTGAGAGCAGGCAAGCCAATGCTGTCTGAAAGACGGTACGTAAGCAGGAGATGGATAATCCATGGAGGCCCTTGGAAGTGAAGACCAGCAATATGTATCTGATTTAATAGAAAAGTGGGGTCATAATAGGCAAAGCAATGGGCTAGGAGAGGAACAGCATCAAGACAAAAAGGGCTCAGACTGAGCTGGACACAGCCACACAGGCACACTTGCATCCTGTCTACAGCCTTATGATAATTGCCCTGTGCATTCCATTAATTAAGGCCAGCAAAAAAGCATGTTATAGCAACTGAAACAGAAGTCAGTGAGGATCCAGGGGAGGCTTTTAGGAAAGTAGATTTTAATAAAGGCCATACTGCAGAGTTAAACAAAGAAGAATCTGTTCATTTAGAAGCCTTGTGAACACTTGGGAAATCAGAGTCCAAGGTGATGGTGATGACAGGCTGAATGGTAGCACTAGCAGAATAGTTTATAAAGAAATGAGCATATGGCTTTACACTGCTGTACACTGAAAAGCTCTAATTATAAAACTGCCATAGATTCTCTTCTAGCTTAAGCATTAGGTATGTTTGATTTTGGACTTCTTGTGCAAGGTTTCAACTTGCAGCAAGAACAAATTCCTCGTAACATCTTTCTTCTCAATGATCATGACAGAATCCTGCAAAATAATGGTTGTAGTCTGCACCAAATACTGCTTCCATTTCAGCTGTTGCCGGCCATTTTATCTTGGGCAGGACACTTGGATGGAAATCTCTTACAGACTTGTCTAAAATGTCCTCTGGTATTCTTAATTTGCACTCACTCTTCAGGCCATTTTCAGAAACAATTCAAATACGAGATTTTGAAAATTCAGTGATGTTAGTGAGTGGGTCCTCCTCATCCTGCCCAAATACCTGAAATCAATGGGTACAGCACAGTTTAGAACAGCAAGGCAGAGGGCACCTGCAATAGCTGAGAGCTGCTGAGATTTAAGCTGCAGTCAGTGCTAAAGCTGTCTGCTTATAAGTGCAGTAACATAATTTTCTCCCACCAGTGGATTAACAATAATGGTTTTTTTGGGTTTTTTTTCCCCAGAGTCACTGATGGTATTTCTAGAAAGGGGAGGATTTCTTTCACAGGGATGCTGCAAAACAAGACAGTATGCACCAGGAAAAATAGCTGTATAACCGTCAGGGCAGTATATATATTCTCTGTGTATTGTTTGAAAACAGTAGTTCTATTATCTAAGGACAAAGACAATAATTCTTAACACCAAGTGAGATCACACTTTGTTTACCTTCTGGTTATGATGAGCTACTATTTCTCAAACCCCAGAGTTTTCATTTTGATTGCTCTGTGTGGGTACAAATTGCTTCTTACTGTTCCTCTTCCCTTAGTCTTTTCATCAGACACATGGCTGTCGCCATTACTGTCCTCTGTTTTACCTATCAAGGTATTTCTGCAGTCGCTCCCTGTGACAGGCTCTAATCGTGGAGTTCTTTCTATTTCAGAAGTAGCTGCTACACAAGCACATATGACTAAAAAAACCCCAAACAATAAAAATAAAATAAAAAAAAAAAAGTACCAATTGTTCTTCCTGTAAGTAGTACAAGCTCTCTACTAACGCTGACCCAAACCTGGCACTGCTGGCTGTCACTGGCCACTGTGTGGACCACTGATGGCAGCCAGTACTTGATGAGGGAAAAAAGCTTGATAAACAGAATTTCTCCGCAAATATATTTCTCACCCCTTTTCTACCAATGCTCCTTTTTTTGTCTGAGTCCTACCCTAACTCAGAAACACACAGTTCTGCTCCATCTCTGCATGAGCAAGTATTTCATAATGCCTACTTCCAGCAACGACAAGGCAGCTTGGAGACCACCATGTGCTGACCTCAAATTTCAGCCCACTGCAGACTGAGTTGTCTGTGGCACAGACCTGATTTATTATGGGCAAGAGAGTAGTAAGGGAAGTTTCCTTTAAGTTTTGTATCTAATTATTGCCAGAAGGACGGGGAGGTTGTTCTCTCTGCAATGATACAGCAACTTTTATGTCATCCTAAAACCACGATTTGTCCCTGCCTACAGTAGGCACTAGACTGCACCTGCACAGCCCAATCAGCTTTATTTCACATGTGTGAGAGGGGCTGGAAATGTGAGAGCTCTTATTTGGGAACTGGAAGTAGGGAAGCTTCCAGCTGAAATTATTTGAGAAACGTTTGGCTAACCAGAGTTCTCTGGAGAAGGGTAGGCTTTGCAAAGAGGTTAAGCCTTAGGAGATAGGGAAGAATGAATCCGAGAGCTCAGCCCACAAAACAAGGTAAGAAGATTTTTTTGGAGGCACTGCAAATCCAACTTGGCTGGTCTGGAGAGCTCTCAGTGTGACTACTTCGTCTTCAGACTCTGTGAGGAAGGACAGGAGGGACAGAGGTGGGTTGACCTTTTCAAGCTGCCTGGTCTTGAAGCCATAAGCCACTAAAGTAAGCTGGAAATAATCCTGGGGAAACTAAGGCAGAACACCTGCTGGATTGGGTCTTGCCATAGAGTGGCAGTCTAATGCCATGTTATAGAGCTAAATTCATGCGGTTGAAGGGATCACTGATACAATCTTTTCATTTCAGTGGAAAAGACTTTTTTTTTTAGTAAGTCTTAGGAAAAAACTTGTGTTTGAATGGACTTTTCTAAGCCATCCTTTCTGGTATGGATCTTCTGTATTCAGTCCAGCCCTGGGATTCTCACTCTCTTGCTGTGAGGCTAAACAACTCCACAGTGCTACACATTTGCTGCCTGTACCCTGCAGTTCGTGCTTTTGCTGTTCACTGTAGATCTTGGCTACCCCATAAAATTAGAACTACCTATAAGGTGAATTATTCACTTCCACAGCTGAGCAGAAACCATGTTGATTTGATTTACTGTTTTCTATTTTGTCTGTTGATTTTTGGGTATCCCAAGAGTGTGCTCCCGAAAAGACAATACAGAACTTTGTGCTCAATTTAACCATTTTATTTACAAAGGGTGTTCTTGCCTCCATATCCCCTTGCCAAGTTACTCCAGGCATGAATAACTAAACTTAATTTCTATGATTAATACAGCACTAAGAAGATATATATCACACAACTCTCTCCCTGCTTTGTTATTTGGGGTGCCAAATTTGCAGTACACTGTCTGGGAACAGCTAGGAGGTGGGAGAGATCCCAACAGATCTTAGTTGTTAAAAGGCAAAAAGAACACAGATGGCTGAAACCGGATTTCTGTATAAAATGAGCAATCAGTTTTCACCTGCATATCTAAGCAGACAAGTTTGTTGCAGGTACCAGTATAAAAGTAGGTCTCTCAGGGAAATGTGTTTTCAGATGTTACTGCCACTGACAAGGAATACCACACCGGATACCCAGGGTTTACAACTTCTTTACAGGAGGGAATATGTAAGGAAGGCTGCAATGGACTCAGATTTTGTAATGTGGAATTGCATTTGAAAGAGAGATACTGAAAATGAATAGGCTCTCAAGTGAAAAATCAGTAATTCCTCCCTCTATCCGAAGACTACAGGAGGACCTTGTGTGTCTAGAAGGCAAGCAGAGCATATTTTGAGGGCAGCATTGTTACCCCAAGGTGTATTACAGGGGTTATCACTATCATTCTCCATGTCATAAAGAGGGGAAAAAATCACACAACTTATTAGTAAGCCTCAGAAATACCCAACTTCCTCGCCTTGTGCATTCCTCATTTGTGGTAACCCAAGCATCAGAGCTGTATCTGCACAGTATCTTCTTTGTATCAAAGATGAGTGGTACTTTACCTTTCCTACAATTGAGTAGTCTATTCCACTTCCCTTATGTTGGCCTTGGAAACCCAGGTAATCTTTTGGAAAACTAAAGGAAGCCCAAGTGAGCTTTTGTACATATGTCTCAGAGACAATAAAGTTGGCTGACCGTACCCCTGGTCTTCTAATAGCCCGACAGCAGTCTGCTTATCTTCTAAGCAGCAAATTACCTGTTCTTTCACTCCATTCTGTATTCCTGCAGATCAGTTAAAACCTTATTCTACGCAGAGCTCCCAGCCAAAGAAGAGGACACTGCTCCCTTTCACTCACTGTGAAAGAACTCCTAAACTCATTTGGTCTTTAATTAAATTTTACCCATGTATTATCTTTCCCTTGTCTTGTTAGGCAATTTTTTCAGTTTCATGGAATCGCTCTTTCTGCTGCTTCTGCCTGTAGTTTATAAAAAGCTATGAACAGAGATTAATTATCGGTATCAAGAGGTTGTATTTGGTTTGGCTGAAATGGAGTTAATTTTCCCCATAGCAGCCCTCATAGTGCTGTGCTTTGTGCTGGTAGCTAGAATGGCATTGATAACACAGGAGTGTTTTGGCTAGTTTCACAGCATCAAGGCTGTTCCTCCAACATTCCCCCCTCGCACTAGGCTGGGGGAGGGCAAGATCCTAGGAGGGAGAACAGCCAGGACAGTTGACCCAAACTGACCAGAGATATTCCATACCATATAATGTCTGCTCAGCAACAAGAGCTAAGAGAAAGGAGGAAGGGGAGCATGTGTTATGATGTTTAGTGTAGCAATCACTATGTGTATTGAAGCCCTGCTTCCTGGGAGATAGCTGGACATTGCCTGCTGATGTGAAGTAGAGAATAAATATTTTGTTTTCCTTTGCTTCCATGTGTGGCCTTTGCTTTTGTTTTATTAAATTGCCTTTATCTTGACTCACAATTTTTTTCCATCTTATTTCCTCTCCTCCTTCCCCTGCTGGGGAGGGGAGTGACAGAGTGGCTTGATGGACACCTGACATCCAGCCAGGGTCAACCCACCACAGAGGAGCAGGTGAAAGTCAGGACCCTAAAACACAGAAAGATGTTCTCACCACACTTTGATGTGACAGGACTCAATGATGAATTCTGGGCACGTTTTCTTTTCCCCAGAAGTGACTGGAGGGTAATTCAGACCTGGGGCATAAGGCTTCTGGCGTGTTTCACACACAACACTGGCAGAAATATTTGAAAACTTTAGGATGAGCTGGATAGCTTTAGCAAGTAAGTGGGGTTATGAACTGATACATTTCCTCCATTAAGTTTTCCAGGGATACAACATAGCTAAGCTTTTGGTAGAGAATGACGGAGGAAGACACAGAGAGCAAATTTCCCTCCAGATCCATAAGTCTAGTGTTCTGATAACTTTAAGTGAGATAACCTTAAAGAAAAACAATTATCGCTTAATGAAAGACTTTGAGCTCTTCTCTCTAATTTAATACTGCATAAAAAACAAAAGCAAATCTGAGAGAAAGGTTCTGTGAATGATTTGCTATTTTATTTCTTTGTCTGAATTCCCAAGCCCTAGGTACAGAAAATGAGGTATCTCACACTTCACACCTTCTGCAGTTCTAGGACATGACTTCCTTCGGTGGAAGCTGATGCACTGCACAGAATATAGGTCAGCTGAATTGCCTCGAGCAATTGGCTGTAACACAGGATCAGACAACTGTAATCATATGAGAACATTTCCATTGGACATAAATCTTAGTGTTAGGGTCCAATTTTCAGAAATTCACCTCTAGCTTGCAAATGCTTAGCATTCACAAAAACAGGCCCCAGAGGCTAAGGAAGGATATCAAATCAATAGCCCTCTTTGGACTAACATCCACTTCTCACTGGGAAAACTTTCTTTCTCTCCTTTCTACTGCATATTCTTTCATAATATACTCTTGAGAGCTGCTGTACTAATCTTATTATTCTATCTGGAAAGTACACCATCACCAAATCTAATGAATCAGGAAGACACATAGATTCTATAATGTCCAATTTACTTTAAAAAATATTAGATTTATTCCATGATTTGATTACTCTGCCAGACACATTATGAGTTCCCCTAACAGTAGCAAAAATTGAACGCTTACAGGCTAATTGGAAATGAAATATTTTTAGTGCATTGAGTTGTTATTAAGGTGAGAGGAAATAAGAAAGAAAAATGTAATCTGTGACCCAGGAAAAAGAAAAGCCTAATGTACAAGCTGTATGTAAAGAGAGTGAGTGTTTGCATTGCACAAAACTAAGACATAAAGCGGAAAACTAAGTGGATTTGAGCAAAGAAAATTAGAATACCAAGCCAAAGAACACCTCTGACCGAGTATTTATGCCTGTCCTTGAAGATTATATGTCTCAAACTTTATATCTTATCAGTTTGATAAGAGCAGGATGTAACTGTACAGAACTTCTTTGAACATAAAGTTCACACAAATCTCCCATTGCCTCCTTTCTTTGCACTTCATAATTAAAATATACTTTCTTCTCTGTTCTCTTGATAAGCTTAATTTGAAGAAAATACAATTTTTTGACAGTTTCACATTGTGGCTTTCTGTAATGACATCTCCTGCCTTTTTAGTAGTAAAATGCAAAATTACCTTCCAAAAGCGTCCTGTCAAAATGTCCAACACCACTGTTTGCTGCCTCATACCTACAGTGTGCAAACACTGTGTGTCCAGGAATACAGTGATACAGTGATGGATTTGGAGTTCACATCAGTGTCTTTTGAAGTTCATACCACTAATGTCATATCCACTATTGCCCTGATATTCATGTGTCTGATGTCACACGTAGAGAAAAGGGGAAGAACACACCCTAGAAAATGACCACAAAATTTCAGACACTGACAATGTTGAAAATCGTTTAGTGATTAGCCACCTCTGGGATGAGTTCTGCCACAGCTAGTTTAAATCTGGCTTGGTTGTGTCTCCCTAACACTGAAGGGTAGAGATACTCAATGAAATCTCTCTGCCTTTCACAAGTCGTCTCCTCATAATTATTTTTAAGATCTCACAGTCTGAGTGCCCGTAGAGTCTAAGAGGTGTCTCCTCTGGTTAATGTTTGGTGGCCTGGTGACACAAGGTAAATGCTACATGCCTTGAATGACTATCAAGGAAAGGGAATTGCAGCACTATACATGAGTGCCTTTGATACAAGGCACAGCTCCTGTTCATGCAAAGAAATGTAATCCCTTTTGCCCCAGTTTAAGGTTAGGTTGTGCGAGTGCTAATTTAAGGAAAAGTATGTGAGAATGGGAATCCACACAGAGCTGGAGGAATACAGATCCCACTGGTACTATAACAACCTTCTCGCAAGGGCCTCCAGGAACAGTTCACACCATCTGTTTTTATTACCAGCTGCAACGAAGTTAATAGCTTTCATTAGGGTCATTTTGACAGTGGGTGGAAGGCCTAAACTCTCTGATATTCAGGCTGCAGTATCTGCTGGAACAGCTTTTTCACACTCTGTGCTTAATTCTCTATTGCAATTAAACTTCACTTTTCCACAGTAATGGGCCTTCAACTGTGAATACAGCAATTCGTATCTCTTTGCATAGTGCAGCGTAAAGGAAGATTAGTGTGAATAAGAATCTGTTCATGTACACGCTAACTAAAGACAACTGTAAAAGAAAGGAGACAACTCTTGAAAGAAGTGTTATTTGCTGTTCTCTGCCTCAGGTATTTGCCTGGGTTTTTGTGGTTTTATTTATTTATTGTTTTAACTGAAGAGCTGAAAAGGATGATGTCAGTGGGTTTTATCCCTAGTTTTTGTTTATTTTTAGAAGTGGACCAACAAATAACTGTGACCTAAATTCTACAAGACAGAAGTGCACACAAGCACATTGTTAAATATCAGAATCTATTCGAGTTCAGCCAATTTCAGCAGAACTGTACACATACATCTTCTTTAAAAGCAGACTACAAAAAACTAATCTACTGATACAGTGATAATGAGCAGTAAAGTCATTCTTTTAACTTCTTTGTTTTCATATGTAGTTATGTGGATAACATAGATATAGCATTATAATTCAGACATAAAACTGCCAAAGGCAAAAAAGAAAACAGTACTTTTAAGTCAGCATCAGTTTTATATACTTTCATTAAAGTGAAGCTGGAATCTGCATGGAACAATCTTCAAACTGGGCATGTGCAGACCCTGCTGTCTCCTGTATTTAAATGGAAGCTGCTGCTGCTGCCCTTTGCTAAGCTGAAGATGAGTGAAGCAATCTGAAGCTCTAGTGAGAAACTCTGCACTGGACCTCACATTATTCCAGAGAATCTAACAATCTGCTTTACACACATATAAAAAGGTAAATTAGCTGACCTAAATTCAGAGGAGAGCTTTTCTTTCTTTCCTTTTCTTAGATTTTGTTCATGTGAATAATCAGCCCATTCAAAGGGGGAATCTCTTGTCCCTTTGAGGACCCCAACTGCACCAAAATTGTGGAGTCCTTCAACGCATGGAATGACTTGGAAGCCAATGCCTACACACTGATGGACCTGCCTCTTAGAGCCCCAACAGTAAGTGTTTTCTGTGACTAAAAGCTGTAGCAAGTAGTTCTGCTGGCAAAGCTGGCATTTGTAGAACTGTAAATGGACATTTAAGGTGCATGTACACATTCGATGCTGTAATGCAATAATGAACAACATAATGAAAGCTTTAAAATCTTCTTTTCATTCCTTTATTTATTTACTGCAGAAAGGACTGTAGAAGTAGTGTTTTTCAGCAGAGTTACATGGGCAGAAGACAGGGAGGAATGGCTAATGGCAAAGCACACCAAATATGTTGCAAACTGTCAAAACAACATGTTCTTGGGCATTAAACAGCGGTTTAGCAGTTCAAACACAACACTCTCTTGTGTTACTATTCAAGATAGAAATCCCCATAATTTCTGTAACAGTCTGTAAGTGCAGTGGAGTGTAAATGTTAAAGACTCGTTATTTGCAGTTACCCAAGAGATCTGTTCAGAAGGCTTTCCCGGCTAAGTTCTATCAAAGCTCTTTTCTCAGCTGTTAAGTACTAAACAGAAAGAAAAATTCCGTAGAATTGTGAAGGTGAGACTCTATTATGATGACATTTCAGGATCAAATTCCTTTGGGCTTGCTAAAAATGTTCTCCATTCCTACCCCACAAGCCCAAACCAAAGAAGTCAGAAGTCCTCTTCCTGTTGTGTATCTCAGTCTACTATTAGAACTACAAAGTTTTGTTCACCTGCTGTTTACACAGAAGTCTGTTTAAAAGAAAAGAATAAAAACCTTAAAACGAGCTAATTTTAAAAGCTTTCCACATCTGAAATTCAGCTTAAATTCTTGATGTGGTCACGACAGCTATTTTGACATGGCCCACATAACACAGTAGCACTTTAAAATTATGTTCAAGTTTCAAACACTCCAGAAGGTTTTATGCATATAGGATGTTGGATTGGGTTTTTCAGTTTGATCTTAATTTATAATGAGGGATCAGTAAATATTTTAGTATTTGCGTAGTAAAAATGCAGTCTGATTGTTTATTTTTTAATAAAAACTGGATTTGTGCAGGGTCTTACAGAAAAATAAACAGAGAAGTGTCCTGAGCCAAGGTGCTTACAAACTAAATTAGATGGGTAACATATGAAAAAGGATAGCAGAACACAGCAGGGAGGGATAAGAGGGACTGGACAGTACATAGGAAAATGGAAAAGGATTCTGGGGACAGAGTGACTTACATTAGAAAATTAGAAATGGATTTTTTCCTCATTCTGCTGAAAGAGATAATTAGCTGTCTGTTTCCTCTCTCTAGGCCAAGTGAGTGTAATTTCAAAGTTTTGCATTTTTATTCGACACAAAGATCGGTTTAAGAGAGTTTCAGGACTGAAAGCAATATGTGCTGCTTGTGGTTGAGATTAAATCCGGAAGATAGGATATAAAATCTGCTATCCAAATTGCTCAACAGGACAAACATCATCTATGGAAAGCCCTGCTGTCTACTGGAAAGAAGGCTTAGCAGTTGGCGTCACCCTGCTGAAACCATAATTGAGGCAGGATAGCACTCCTCTTTGTGCTGCCTGTCATCACAGAGTAAATGCCTACAGAGGCAAGCTCAGAAATCAAGGCAAGGAACCATAAAGAAAAATAAGTGTTACCAGTTGTTTGAAGTCCCTTGTAGGTAGGCAGTATCAACACTGCACCTAGAAACCCTGGGAAATTACAGTATTTCTATTCTGATAATTTTTCTAATCTGTATGATTTGCCATAATGTAAAAGGCCTAATGCTACCATAGGTTGTGTAAGTCCTACTGTGTAAATAAGTGGCTTCATTACCTGTATTTGTAAGAAAATTAAGAACAAAGAAACTGGATACATTGCCAAAATCAATGTGGGACTGTTAAAACTTGTTACGTTTTGGAACTGGGCTCTGTTCCATTAAAATGTTCATTCTGCAAAACCAATGCCTACAGTTTGAAACCAGATGAATTCATAAAAGTAGTAACATAGCAGTCCCTATGCCCCTTTCCTTGTGTCATTTTACACCAAATTAGATACAATCCATCCAATGTCCAGGAAGAGGTAGCTGAAAGATGTCCTTGTCCTAGTCTTTTCTGTTTCTGGCTTTTGAAACAATGTCACCAAAAAAAAAAAAAAAAAAAAATAAAAAAAATAAAAAAAATCAATTTATCAATCAGAACCAGCACTGAAGTATGTTCAAATCCCCAAATGACCTTATGAGGATTTCTGCTTTCCCTGTAAGTATAAACTAAATCTTGCTTTATACTCTTGCCATTGGGAGAACATGAGGAGTGGGCTATATCAAACATGGTTTTATATTCAGTAAAAGTATTTACATTCATGGCCTTGCTCCTACCATCATCACTGTTAGCTTTAGTAGAACATCAATAATCAACCTCTTCAAGTGAACACTTAGTTAAGTGATATGACCTTTTTCTTACTCTGAAAAATAACAGGTTTTTTTTTTTTTCCCTGGTATTAGTTGAACTGTATTGCTTGCATGTTGTCATTTCGAAAATGGTATGTCCTCTGCTAGAAGTTATTCTGAGATGGTGTGGTTTTAGTTTGTGTTGGGTTTTTGGTTTGGTTTTTTTTTTTTGCTTGTTTGGGGTTTTTTAATAAATTACAAAATAACAATTTAAAGAGTTGTCTGTTTAGGAAAATGTGTATAATAAACAGATTCCCAAGACAGAATAGATGCAGGTGTCAGATATTCCTGGGGTTTATATGTGATCTAGACTTCCTTCTAACATGGCCAAATCACTTAGGACTCACTGCTTTGTCTTGGACTGCAAGGGAATTCCTTTATCCTTTTAACTCTTCAGACCAGTGTTTTGCAGGGTCTTGACAAACTCCAGAGTGAAATGCAAGTTCTACCCTACACTGATGTTCTCTGTGGCTGATTCATTTTTACCCCTTTCTCTGTGTCCTGGATTCAGCGCTTAAACCACAACACTCTGCTTGCACCAAGCCTTAACAGAAAGGACAGGGCACTGTTCTCTTCCCAAAGAAGCAGGCTGCTCCTCAAATTGGCCCTCCAGAAAGAAATCTGCTTCCCTTGTAACCAGTTGTGGCAACAGCCCATAAATATAGAATGAGGCTCCATGTTGTGCTGCAGCCTCCACAGACAAGGCCAGAACAGAAAGGACTCAGATGTATTTATCTATCAAACACTTCCTTTTCTCCAAACTCCCAAAAAGCATTTTAAATTTGTAAGTCTCAGTTAAGTTTACTGAATGATAACTGAAAACATGGTCAGTTCTGTTTTAGCTGTTTTGTTGCAGGCAGTAGACAAGCATTCCTTAGCAAGAACAGTGAGCATTTTAAGAAGGCAGATTGCATTAAACCTAGCTGTTTCCCTCTATTTTAGCGTTTTCACAAAGATACACTTAAATCTGCTGGAAGGAAATACACTAATGCAGGGCAACTTCATAACTTTGTAACTTCTTGCCACTGACTCTACTGAGGCAAATGATGAGTAGGATTTAGAAAAGGATTACACCTATATCTGGAGAATAAAAATATCCTCCTCTAAGATTATCCTTTCAAATAGATAGTAAGCCTGTTTCAGGGTACAAATCAACTATTAAGACTTTATACTGAAAATTAAATTCCCACATCACTGTTCATTATGCATGTTTCACAGCTCTGTGAAACACCCAGCTGTGGCTAAAGGCAGGCTAGTGTTCTGTCAGGAATGCTGCTCTGAATCAGTGTGACACTTCCCAAGTTCCTGACCACACCAAAATTATCCATCTGATTCTGCAAAACTATCGTGTAAATAAATAATAAATGACATGCCTATTGGAGATTATAAACACAAATTCTTTTATAGTTCTAGCAAAAGGCCATTTTTCACATACACTCAAACAGTATGATATGTTCTCCAACTGACTCTCTGTACTTACTGTAAAGAAATTTTGTTACATTACAGTTACTACCTTGATGTCCTCTACAGCTTCCATGACCGTTTTGTGCTTGCTTGAGAAATGTGCAATGTTTATATCGACTGTCAGGAAGTTGGTGCTTCCCAGTGAATTGTTTCCTACAGAATGAATATCGACCTAACCCACCCACAGCACAGCTGGTCTGTGGGTATACTGGCACCCAGTGGTCTAGAGCCTCAGGTGCAAGTATCTTCTACTTGTTGACTTGGGAAAGCTGTAGTCCATTGTCCATCCACTGGAAAATGTCCAACCTCTTAGCTTCCAAGTCAGTTTCTTTGTGCATTTCGTGGTGCTTTGAACCAGGTAACGCTAAATAAACTGTGTTTTCATATCACTTGGAGGAGAAATAATGGAGTGCTAGTTTTGCCTGTTTGTTTTTTCTATCTTCGTTAGGAGGTGATTCTAGAAAGAAGGCTGAATAGAAAAAAATGCAAGGCAACAATACTGTGTATTATCAATGCAATTGAAATACTTGTTCAGACTATTCTCAAAGGACAATTGCTACAGTCGAGATTGCAACAGTGGGATTTTTATTCTGCCCTGCCAACTAAATATTCATATCATGGGGTGAAAACAGAAGACAGAGGCTAAATAAGGCCCATCTGCTGGAGAAACCAAATAGAGAAAAGCTTTGGGAATTGTCTGATCTCTTGATTATCCTGCTGACCTGATTTCCTCAAGCACTATCTTTTTCTCCTTGTCCTTTCTTTTGAAGTACAATTCCTGTAGAAGATACAGAACTGAGAGTGATACAGGCAAGTGTTTTCATCTTCATCTTCTAGTAAGGAAGCAGCATGAATGCAACTTAGTGATGAACTTGAAGTGGTCAGGTCTTATTTAATGTCTCGTCAGTCAACTAGTACCTTTCTTTGACTTAAAGAAACTTTGAATCAGTTTTGTATTCCAACAAAACCAGTGAAATTACTTTTTTTAATGACTGACTTTTCCCTCTGTCCTGGATTCAGCAGTAGCAGTCATTTTTCTCCTTCTTAGTAGCAGGTACAGTGATGGGATTTTGACTTTCAGCCTGGGAACAACACTGATAACACCGATGTTTTTAGTTGTTGCTCAGTAATGTTTACTCTGACCAAGGACTTTCTCAGTCTCATGCTCTGCCAGGGAGGAGGGGAATCCGGGAGGGAGCAGAAACAGGACACCTGACCCAAACTGGCCAAAGGGGTATTCCATACCACAGCACGTCATGCCCAGTATATAAACTGAGGAGAGTCACCCGGAAGGCCAGATCACTGCTCGGGTCGGGCTGGGTATCGGTCGGCGGGTGGTGAGCGGTTATGTCCTTTTCCCTTGTTATTTCCCTTGTCATTATTATTGGTAGCAGTAGTGGTTTGTATTATACCTTAGTTACTGGATTGCTCTTATCTCAACCCGTGGGAGTTACATTCTTCCAGTTCTCCTCCCCATCCGTCCGGGAGCAGGGGAAGGATGAAGGGGGGCAGTGAGCAAGAGGGTGCGTGGTTCCGAGTTACCGGCTGGGCTTGAACCACGACACCCTCTTAGAGAACAAACAGAATTGGACCCTGCGCTAAAAATCCCAGGCCAACAGGAAATCCACACTAAAATGTGAATTTATTCCTCTTTCCCACAGACCTTTCTTTTCCCCCCATATTACTTACGTCCTATTATGGCTCCACTATAAATATAATTCCTTTATTTTTTTCCTGTCCCTTAAATAACCTTTTATCTCTTGTGATTTCTCTGTGCATCTATATTTACCTTTTAAATTTTTCCTTGTCCTCAGTCCTCCACAAATTTAATTCAAATTAAAGCAACTTTAATCTGTTCTTTGTAGCCAAAACAAGCTCCTTTAGTTGCTTCATTTCTTCTACCTTGATCCAGTTCTGATTAAATGGATAGCTACAAGGAAAAACATCAGAAATCTCCATTCCATTAATAATCATAATGAACTCTCTGTAGAACAGCAGTTAAAATACGTTCTAGCCACAAGGCTAAGGAAAAAAAAACCAAAAAAACCCAAACAATAAAAACAAAACAAATCAAAGAAAACCCAATCTCATTTATTTAAAACACTTTTATCTCAGACTCTCCCTCTCCACTTGCTATTAGTATGGGATTTTTTTAGGTTATTTTACTGGCAGTGTGTTAAGCACAGCAATTTCTACCTAGGCAAGATGCCCACTGTTGTTGGTGATGTGACGCCAACTTACACTTTGCTGCAGGAACCTAAACAACAATGCCATGATTCTGTTATTCAGCTAATGTATCAACTTCAACATTTTGCTCCAATTACAGTAACAGCCAGAGCCACATTTTCTTTCTCTAAGATCAGAGTATTTGTCCAGCATTTTATTGCTGCTAGTGCAGAAATCCAGGGAGTGCTTTCCTGTTGTTGAGGATTGCTGCAGGCAGACCTTCAGCATGCAAGCAAAGACAAACTTCCAGAATTCCGAACAGTCCTGGGGTCCACCTCCTGCTATTACCACACTTGTTTTAAATATACACTGTCTCTCATAACTTCTGCCCAAACTCACAGATGTATTCAGAAGTAACGTCTGCCTCTCTTGTCTGAAAATACCCACTGCCTTTGATAACTGGGGTATTGTCAAAGGCACTTCTGAGTTGCACTCTGACTGCAAATACCAACTACTGCATAAACAACTGCAGCATAAAAGGGAGAACTTCATATCTACCCATGTGCACTTTCCTGCTTTCCTACCAGCAACCTTCTTTTTCCCGGGAAAGAATGACTGCACATGACAGCTGTACCACCACCTGTCAGTACTTACAATTCAAAAGAATATATCCAGCCTCATAACACTGTTTGAGCTCGATACAGGCACAGATTTTGATACGGGCAATTCCCTGGTCCTGGATCCTAGGCCACAGCCAAGTTGACAGTGTTCGTAGTAGGGAGGATACAAACGATT
Source organism: Nestor notabilis (assembly GCF_000696875.1). Taxonomy (NCBI): domain Eukaryota; kingdom Metazoa; phylum Chordata; class Aves; order Psittaciformes; family Psittacidae; genus Nestor; species Nestor notabilis. Next base: position 32,959 of record NW_009909683.1, on the reverse strand, counting down.
CAAAATATTTCCTGGGCTCTTCTCAATCCTGGTGTGATTCTTTTAGCTCAGTAGCTGAGGAATGCCATGGCTGCATCTTGCAGGCTCGAGCTATGAGCAGTGGCATTGCCATGCCATTCCATAGTGACTGCCACCCTTAATGAGGTAAGCCTGGCTATGAAGAACAGACAGGATCTGTCCATGCAGATGAGTGAGAACAGGACTTGATATTTGTCATGACTCCATTAGCTGGTTGGAGCTGATGCCAAGACACGTTTAGGACAGTGGCAGTTGCACAGAGGTGAGTGTTTAAGTCTCCCTACCTGACCTTATGGCAAAAGGCTGCAGAACAGTGACGGTTTGGACAGCTGTTCTCTCCTCTTCAAGGTCTATCAGGTCATTCTGCCTCCTGGAAGCAGCCTTGTTTGCTTCATTACTAATCTGCGTCACTCAGCCTAAAACTTGTTTTTAAATTATTTAAAAAGTTTTTTAAATTATTATTTAAAATGCTGTTGTCTTCAGACTTGGCTACTGAATTTTGCTGTGAGTTATTAGTTGATTAAGACACAAATGCTTTCATTAAGTGATTTATCACATCCTTCACAGAGAGCAAAATACCTTAACTCAGTGTAGAGTGAAAACAGGACTGGTACGGAAACCATGCATATGGTATAAAGGATTTGCGTTTTAGTTTTTCTGATCCTTAATTTAGTTTCCAAGTAACTCTTGTTGAATGCTGCCAGGCTTTTGGTAACTGAGTCTTGAGGGCAGCTCACAACTCAGGGTTATTCATTGAGAAATGAAATGAAATAGCCATACTACTAAAGGAATAAACGCATGTTTATCCATAGAAGATCATTTCCACTTACTTAGAGAAATCTAGCCAGTGATGTCAGAGGAAAACAGAAATCGTACTTCACAGCTACAGAAACTTTCCTGAAATGAAAACTACAGAAAACTTACTTGTTTAGCACTGCATTACTTGATGTCAGATGCAATGAAAAGGGTCTCTCTTTTTTCTTCTCTCTATCCCTATCTTTCTTTTGGGAGAGAATTGATTGCCTTTCTTCATCAAAACTCTAAACCAACAGTAAAAATATAAACAGCCCTTTGACATTTGCACTGCTGATGGCATATTTATCTCCTGAAGATGATCAACAGTAAATGTAATTTAAAACTAATTAGCTTATTCTTTTTTTTGCTTGCTGCTTTTTTGCATTCTTGACCATTTCCTCCTCTAGAGAAGCCCATGCCAGTTTATTTAGTAAAGTCTGACAATATACCTGTGACCTCTTGTTTACTCCACAGAAGATGACAGTGCAAGATGTGCCTGGTGCCTTTCCTACAGTGGATGTCCCAGACCATACCCACTATACAATTGGGGTAGTCGTTCTTATAGTGGGAATCACAGGAAGTCTGGGTAATTTCCTGGTCTTCTATGCTTTCTGCAGGTATCTGTCTTTTGGATTTTTTAAAAAATACTCAGATTTATGAACGTTAACAGTACCTTGCCTGTGCTCTGCAAATGCAGCACAAATGTACTATCAGACTACTATGCAGACATAGTAAAATGCACCAAGAAACATTGCTGTAGGAAAAAAAAAGGACAACCTGCCATTTCTCTCTGACTCCCTCTCATTAACCAGTAGCCATAGGAAAATTGTTAGTAAAACCGCAAAGAACCACACAGATATGTCAAGCAATAGAAAAGCAGCCAAAGCAGAAATCATGCAGTGATTTCTTTTTCTGTTGGCTGAATTGTGTCTGCACTGGACTGATGGGATGTTTTGCACCTGTGTCTCCCACGTATCTTCTCTATTTTAGAAGTTCTGTGTACTACTCAGTTTCTTTTCCCACTCTGTTCCTTACTGTCATGTCTCTTGTTTTCACATTTTCTAACACTTGGCTTATTTCCTTTTAACTAAAGCCACATTCCAACTTTTATATCTGAAGAAAATTGGATCTCTGACAACAATGTGGTATTTTCACCATTCCTGTTTTGTCATCCTGTTTCTGTTTTGTCACCCTTGGGCAGAGCATTGGCATGATATCCAGGCCAGTAAGCTTCTACTTCATCATTGATCTTTAGGAACTAATTTAATAGACTAAAATAACAGCAATTCTATGATAATTTGGCTGTGTTAACTTGAATCACTGGAGTGTGGGTGAAAGTAGTCTGGGTGTTGAGCTTATATTTCTGTGGTGCATTAAATGGTAGGTATCAGTATGTGCATTCAGAGTAGATACCAACAGTTCAGTGTGAACAATATGGCCTTAAGAACAGAAAGGTGTTGGCATGCAGACCACATACGTGAGGATGAAGTACCTGAGCTAGCTTAGCTCTTTGGCTGGTCCCATACAGGAAATCCAGTCATGGCAGTTGCAGTTCCACTGACGAACATTTGTCTTTGTTTGAAGATGTTGCGAAGACAGAAAGGGATATCGATTGCAAAGTAATAAGTATATCAGAAGTTTGGATAACACATCAGATGCCTACAAAGCAGTCTCAAGTAATGGCAAACTGTAAGACAACCAGCTGCCTGAAACAGAAATATATTCAGTAACTAACTTTGCAGACTACTGAACAAATACAAGAGGCCCATAAACATCTACTACTAATATCTCCTTGCTCCTAAATTGCAAATAGGCTACAGCAGTCCTAGCAATTGATTCTGGATCAGTGCAAAGAACTCATCATTTTTTCTGGTATTTTTCAATTGTGTCTCAGATTGAAAATTAGAGAAAGGAGCTAAAATATTACACAGAGCTCCCAAACTGCAGAGCTCTCAAGTGAGCTTATATGTGTACCCTTTAAAACACTATACTACAATACTGTGAGTAATGTACACAGGCAGGATACACTGAAGGGCTACAGATCTCTTTAAAGTCAGTGTCTGGGCAAGTGAAATGAGAGTCACAGGGAAGAATGGAGGTAAACCAAAATGCTTGATGTGGTACATGTGAGTTTGCTTAATCCCTGTATTTGGAAGTCACTGCTGATCTTAGCAGTGGAAAATGCACTCGCCTCCCCTGCTTAACATGACCTAGATCCAGAAATCCATAGAGTACATCACTTTAATTTCCTGTTAATCATGGACATGCAGTGCACTGGGTCAGAATATTTAAAGAACAATACAATTTATTCTCATCACTGAGCTGGTTATCAAAACAATCCTCTAAAGTGCACAGGAGTATAATGGTATAAAACTGAGCCTTGCTTGTGTTCTTTTGTGAAGGAAATGAGAAGCACTCTGCTCTAGCTTTCTACATAGTGTGCCTTGATATTCGTGAAGCTGACAAGGCTCACAGGAAAGAGCAACAACATAATTAACAGTGCAGCAGTGTTTAGCAACATTCTTTCTGATCTCTTTAGGAGTAGGAGCCTTCAGACTCCAGCCAACGTATTCATCATCAATCTAGCTATTAGTGACTTTCTGATGTCCATTACACAGTCTCCAGTTTTTTTCACCAACAGCCTCCACAAACGCTGGATTTTTGGTGAGAAAGGTTTGTACATATTCTTTATAAGATTATCAGTATGTTCTTATCATAGTGGCAGTTAAACTTTTATTTCCTTACCCTCAGGTACACTTACAATGTCGAGAACATTTTTCAACATTGTTTCAGCGATGACACAAAAGTTTCTTTGAACATTTTTATCTGTGTGCAATAAATATATTCCCAGCAGGGAGAGGAAAATTACATCCATGAGGTAGATACAAAGGTGACATTGGCAACATAAGGCACAGGACTGGTCTTCTTGCCAGAATTCTTCTCCAGTTATGTCATAACTTAGCTCTTAAGTTTCAAGAAGCGCCATCCCATAACACACCAGTTTAAAAGCTCTTCTAAATAACCTGCTCTGGGACTTGCACTTGGCAAAGTGAGGTAAGATAGCCTGGCAAAAGTGAGTTTTCACAACAGAAATATTAACAGAACATTTCCTGTGCAGTAAGATGTGGAATGAAGGTGCCTTCATTCTTCATATGTAACTGCTGTAAAAGGAAGACTAGTATTTGCCTCTTGAACAGGTACCAACAGAGAGGAAGGTGAGAGAAGTAATGTTGCTATTTTGATCTCTGATGACCAAAAGCATGTTTTTTTTTAGTTCCACAAAGGGTTCAAGAGTACATATTAAAATAAAAATCCAAACCACTGCTTTTAATCTCTAGGCTGTTTCAATAATTAAAATAACTCATTAATGTATTCATAGTCTGCATATTTACTTCAGCAGAATCACTCATTAATATATTCATAGTCTGCGTATTTACTTCAGCTATGCTGACCTTGAAATATAAATGATTCCATGGTATCAAAGTAGCTATAATCCACTGTAAAAAAAAAGCAAAACAAAACAAAACAACAAACAGCTGTTTCTACTGGAGCTGCAGTAAAACTGGAGTTAAACAAGCTACTAATGGACTGTTAAAACTATCTCACTAGAAACATCAGAAATCAGTGAGTGAAAATACGTTAAGTGTCACTGTCTCCAGCAATTCAAGCAAACAAAATCTTTGAAGTTTATCTCCATAGATAATGTAATTGGTAAGATAGACAGCAGCTTTGAGATAGCATTTCAACTGCAGCAAAACTGAAGTTCCACTGCTTTACAAATTCCAGAAGACATTAGTTCACAAGAAACACAGCCTTGAACTCTCCCAGAAATTAATTAGCACAGGTAGATTAATGTCACTGCTACTTCTGTCATCTTCATTGAAAGGCTGTGAGCTGTATGCCTTCTGCGGAGCTCTTTTTGGCATTACATCTATGATCACTTTGATGGTGATTGCCTTGGACAGATATTTTGTCATCACGAAACCTCTGGCTTCTGTTGGAGTGATGTCTAAGAAGAAGGCCCTAATAATCCTGGCAGGAGTCTGGCTGTACTCACTGGCTTGGAGCCTCCCGCCCTTCTTTGGATGGAGTAAGTTAAATAATGGAATAAAAGTGTTTTTTCCCTTATAGCATTGGATTAAAAACCAATTACAGTTATAGAAGAGGGTTGAGTTAATGCTTGCATATTAGGCTTGAATAAATAGATTTGGAGAAAACTGACAAAAAACGTATTGAAACTGATCTCTAACCAAAAGGAAAAAAAAAAAAGTGTATTATAGTATATTATATGACAATGGCACTTTTCCTTAAGCTCATTATTTACTTAATAAAGAACAGTAGATAAAATCAGTTGCAAAATTGGCTTTGGCAGGATGCACCTGTCTATTTTCCCATGCCTATTTCCACTGAACCAAATCCAATGATATAAAAGTGAAATAATTCACTTAAAAGAGGAATACAATTCGAGTATTTTTTGCAAGTGCATCTTCAGTAAGTCTTGACTATGTTCTAGATGGGCAGATTGCACTAGGTTTTGGTCCCATTCTCCACTCAGCCATTGGTATCTTCACTAAGGCTTCCAATAAGGATGTCATTTAGTAACTAATTAGCTTTTGTAAATGTGAATCTTATGCCTCCAAATTGGATCACAAATGCAGCATCTTGATCCTTGCAACTTGTAACAAATAGAGTTTGTTATTATTCTTCATTTCAATCCATCTCACTACCATTATTTGTTTCGTATGAGTCATCAGTTTCAGTCAGTAAGTTAGAATGAACTCATCATTGAAAACTTTAGCCCATTATTGCGCTTCCTAATTCCAGAAGAGAATGTGTCAGCTCAGCTGAGGTAAGAACACAGAAATGTTTGACTTTCCCAAAGGATGCTGCAACCAACTCAGTTACTGAGTAGTATTTCAGCAGAATTTTGTTATTGTCTTGTTATTGTGATTCTGGTCCCCCATAAACATGAAGTATGTTTAAGCAGGCAAACTGCAGTGATGGGAGAAGCAGCCTTTAATTGAATGAGTAGCTATTGTAACAACAAAATGACAATATAGTCTTAGATTCTAAATTGGAGAATGTAAAATAGTTGCTTGAAGGTGTCGTGGTTCAAGTCCAGCCGGCAACTTGGAACCACGCAGCCACTCGCTCACTCCCCCCCTCTTCCTTCCTTCCCCCGCTCCCGGATGGATGGGGAAGAGAATCGGAGGAATGTAACTCACATGGGTTGAGATAACAGCACTCCAGTAACTAAGGTATAACACAAACCACTGCTGCTACCAATAATAATGATAAGGGAAATAACAAGGGGAGAGGACACAACCGCTCACCACCCACTGACTGATACCCAGCCCAACCCGAGCAGCGATCTGGGCCTTCCAAGTAACTCTCCCCAGTTTCTATACTGGGAATGACGTGCTGTGGTATGGAATAGCCCTTTGGCCAGTTTGGGTCAGGTGTCCTGTCTCTGCTTCCTCCTGGCTTCCCCTCCTCCCTGGCAGAGCATGAGACTGAGAAAGTCCTTGGTTGGGGTAAACATTACTGAGCAACAACTAAAACCATCGGTGTTATCAGCGTTGTTCCCAGGCTGAAAGTCAAACCCACAGCACTGCACCAGCTACTTAGAAGGAGAAAAACTGACTGCTATAGCTGAACCCAGGACAGAAGGGTGTTGTTATCTTGCATATACCCACAGTACTAACTCTCATACTTCAGTTAGATGCATCTGAGCACATCTGGTGCAATATTTTTAAGAGTTCAACAGAAAATATAACAGAAAACAGTGAAAATTAAAATAGAAAGTTAATAAGATACTGCTGTTGACAACTTTTTTACTTAACAATTTGACACAGTTCCTTTAAGGAGATTATATTTCATATCAGGCAGAATATTATGTATGTATGATGTATTTTCCTTGTACTCAACTATACTTCATGACAAAATTAATTTGATCTGCACAATAAATCTTTCTCCTTTGCACAGTAAATTTCTCTTGGCTGCACAAGCTTAAAAAAGTGGTAGCTGTAGCAATCAGCTTCATTTCACTCCTTGGGAAGACAGCAATTTGACAGGAAAGGGAGATATTTAAAACCAATACAGGCCCAATCCAAGATCGACTGAAGTGTTTGGGGAGATGCCATTTAACTATGTTGAGCTTTAAACAATATTCAGGAACTGAATCGCCGCTCCCTCTCGCTGCTGCCCCCAGGCAAGCCTGGTCAGCACGTCATGGCCCTCGGCTGGCTCGGCTGCCTCTGTCTCCTGCTGCTCTGCCTCTGTGGGAAGGCTGCCACCATGAGGGACTTCTACAAGATCATGGAGGTGTCCTGCAGCACCTCGCTCAAGGACATCAAGAAGGCCTACCAGAAACTGGCACTGCAGCTTCATCCTGACAAGAACCCTGACAACCGCATGGCACAGAAGTTCCAGGACATGGGGCTGCCTATAAGGTGCTGTCAGATGAGGAGAAGAGGAAGCAGTATAACGCATATCATGAGGAGGAATTGAAGGATGGGCACCAGAGCTCCCATGGAGACATCTTCTCACACTCTCTGGGGACTTTGGATTCATGTTTGGAGGTAACCCTTGCCAACAAGACAGGAACATTCCCCAAGGAAGTGACATCATTGTGGACCTGGAGGTTACATATGAAGAGACTTTGTAGAAGTTGTCAGGAACAAGCCAGTGGCCAGACAGGCACCTGGCAAATGGGAATTGCCATCAGGAGATGAGGACCACCCAGTTGGGTCCTGGATGTTTCCAGATGACTCATGAACTTGTTTGTGACAAATGTCCAAATGTCAAGCTTGTGAATGAGGAGTGAACACTGGAAATGAAGATAGAGCCCGGTGTGGGGGGTGGTATGGAGTATCCCTTCACTGGTGAAGGAGAACAAAAATCTCACTAGAGAGGAGAGAGGAGATAAATGAAGGATTCATTGCAGCGATGGAGTCTGCTTGTACACCTGCTTCATTTTCACCATGGGAAACACCCCAGGCACCACATGAGCACTGCAGGCAGTCTTTGCTCTCCTGGTTGTTCTTTCAACTGCAAAATAAAGTTCACCCATGTGTTTAAAATTCTTTAATTAAAAAAAAATAAAAAAAAATGAAGTGCCACAAGGATGATCGGGGGCTGGAGCACCTCCCATATGAAGACAGGCTGAGAAAGTTGGGGCTGTTCAGTCTGGATCTCATAGCAGCCTTCCAGTATCTGAAGGGGGCCTACAAGGATGCTGGGGAGGGACTCTTCATCAAGGACTGTAGTGATAGGACAAGGGGTAATGGCTTTAAACTTAATCAGGGGAGATTCAGGTTAGATATAAGGACGAAGTTCTTTATGGTGAGGGTGGTGAGGCACTGGAATGGGTTGCCCAAGGAAGCTGCAAGTTCTGCATCCCCATCAGTGTTCAAGTCCAGGCTGGACAGAGCCTTGAGTGACATGGTCTAGGGTGAGGTGCCCCTGTCCATGGCAGGGGGGTTGGAACTGGATGATCTTAAGGTCCTTTCCAACCCAAGTCATTCTATGATTCAATGAAACAAAATTATTCAGTTTTCTGATCTGAAGCCTTAGACTTCCAAACATACAACAGGGCAATAGAGTAAAAGAAAATAAAAAGAAGTGATTTGAACAAAGAATTGTATATCCTTTTAAACTCTTTTTCCCTTTATGAGAATGGGACTAAATCCCGTGCTATTCTGAGTAACTTCCTCTTCCTTCTGCACACAGAATAAGAATCACTTCATGGCTTATGCCTTTTCTTGTCTTTCTTTGTAGGTGCATATGTTCCCGAGGGTCTGATGACTTCCTGTTCCTGGGACTACATGACTTTGACACCATCAGTCCGTGCCTACACAATGCTGCTTTTCTGTTTTGTCTTTTTCATTCCTTTGATTGCTATCATATACAGCTATGTCTTTATATTTGAGGCTATCAAGAAGGCCAACAAGTAAGTAGCCAACAGTCTTAAGCTTTTATCCTTCCATTTCAGTGTCTGCTTATTTTCTTGAAACAAAGACTAAGAGAAGAAAATTGGGAAGATTTTCACTTTTAATTTGTATGCATGACTGAGACAGGAAACCAAACAAGAATTCTGTCAATAGTCAGCATGGTAAGAAGCATGATGCTTAGAAGGGCCATTCCTGAATTTGAGCCACAGCAGTTCAGTATATTGGCTAATGCTACAGAAAAGGGTATGAGTAGCAGCAACAGAAAGCTGAAGGATGAGAAATGACTACAGAAATTAACCAATCAAAAGAATATCAGAGACACCTAACAATGGTGTAACCACAACTATTCCACAAAAAAATAGGTCAAATTAAACTACAAGTTTGACAAAGGGTGAAAAGAGATAAACAGTTTAATCAAAGGCCTTTGAAAGAAAAATTATTGTTGTAAAAATAAAGGTCAATGTCTGCCACTACATTTGTAATCTGTAGGTATCTGTCCTGTAGGTATCAGTATATTTAGTCACACAGCTCAGAAGTACAAAGTGAGAGTAAGGTAGCAAAATCGGACCTACGGAAGCAAAGACTTCTCTAACGATATTTAACACAGCCTTGTTCAATGCTTGAATACCCAGTTTATATGGAAATTCTTCTGGTACAGGACTATTTTCTTCACTGAAGCACATATGAATTTGCCACTGATTAGTGCAACAAAAGTGCAACAAATTGTGAAGGACTGGTCACATATATACATTAACACACATTAAAAGTGCATGACACTTAGCATAAACTAGCATAAAGAGTACTTGTTGCTCCACTTTATGAAGCTATTTGCTCAATTCCCTATCTCCTTTTTTTGCTGTTGTATGTTCATTTCCCCTAGGTCTATTCAGGCTTTTGGATGCAAACACGGAAATAAAGAGTTCCAGAAACAGTATCAGAGAATGAAAAATGAGTGGAAGATGGCCAAAATTGCACTGACTGTCATCTTGCTTTATGTCATTTCCTGGTCACCATACTCTGTTGTTGCTCTGGTAGCTTTTGCTGGGTAATTATGAATGTATCAACAAAGGAATATTCAGTGAAAGCAAAAGGTGTGAAATTGTAGAAAACAGATGAAAGTCAAAGCTACTTGTCAAGTTTAATGCCTGAAGCACAGCCAAAACATTCACATATTTAGGAGTGACATTTAACAAATGAGGCACATGCTAGCTGTGATTTTTTTCTTAGTTTGACTTAAAAAAAAAGGTATGAAAAAAAGTGAAAAAGAAAACATAATATTACTGTGCTGATGATTTCTGAGTGCAGATTCTCTGCACTAAGATATTTGAACCATCTGAAATTTATTTAGTACCAAAATGCTAAATAAGGGGCCTCAAAAATCCACTCAGGGATTGATTCTCTTTTCTCCGCTTCTTTTACTTACAAAAGTCTATTCATTTTCTTGTGTTACATCAAACCGCTGAAATTTCTTACATGTATAAGCAAGTTCAAAATTAGTATATACTTGCACTGGGGAGCTTTTTGATGTTGAACATAAAAGATCACAAATATAAATAATCTAAGCATGTTCTTCATCTATTTAGTTGTCAGCATTCTATGCAGTAATTTCAACAAAAGCATGATACTATTAATACTGTATCTGTACATAGCTTGATACCAGACTATAGTTGATACAATCCAGTACAAGTAATGGATTGGGAGACCACATGCCTTGGCTCTATGTGGGTATTTCTCCCATGTTAACCTGTGAATTTTCCATTTTCCTGTGTTTCAGTTCGGCTTTTGTAAAACAGTGTGACCATCTGCTTTAGAAAATCTTGTCAGCTGCAAATCCTCAAGTGGAGGACTCCTATGATAGCACAAAGCACCTATATCTGTGTTTCTTAAGTCAGAAATAAACAGTAGCTTTTCCTAAAATTGACACACAGGATAAATTTACATAATATGGAACATTTTGGGAGGCAGGGTTGATTTTTGTTACACACCTAAGGAAGAGGCCACTGCAGGGCCTCTTTTCAAACATAGCTTAGGAAGGCAGCTTCCTAAACATAGAACTTCTAAAATCTTACGCTTAAGAAAAAATGCTAAGAGGATTCTCCCCCTTTGTATCTAGAGGGACAATTCCAAGCAGCAACAAACATTTTCTCCATGAAGGTAAACACATTCCTCACTCAGAAACACAAATCCTCAGGATGTGGCCCAGCATCCCATTTCCTATCACAGAGGGACTTAGGTACTCAGTACCCATCACTGGTGATATCTGACCAGCTAGAGAGAGAAAGAGCAAGACAAGAAATGAAGCACATCTACACTGCAGCACTACTTGCTCTAAGATACCGTCCCCCCCCCCAAATAATTAAAAAACTAGAAGATGCTTTAAGTTCTACATTTTAGCTATGTAGTAATGTCACGCTGTCCTGTATGATTCAGCATGTACCTTAGGATGATCAAGAGCCTGCTGACCTTGACTTCTAGCCCATGTCTCACACCAACAAAAACATGAACAAATGGACATTTTTGTAACTCTACAGTATGTGACAAATAAGCATTTGCAAATTTTGCTCATGAAGACATCTGGTGAGCAACACAGATTTATTCAGCTGCTTTTTTTTTTTTCCATTTCTCAACTGTGCCTTTTAGGCAATCCGTCTGGGATTTTTTTTTCAGAGATTAACAGACCAAGGCTGGAGGTGTCCTGTGGACATTTATTACAATGAACTTGGATAAAATCACTGTGTACCACAGATGGGAAGCAGACATGGAGTCTGTGGCCATAGTCTTGGACTAAAGACAATTCATTTGACAGAGTAACAACATACACAAAATGAAGGCAGTACCTTAATTTCTTTAGAAAATGTTCTGGATGGGGAATAATGAGCTAGCACATAGTCATGTTCACTAATATTATTGGTCTACAAGTTGTATTTCTGGAAATCGTTAACTTAAACAAAAACCTTTGTCACTGTTTCTGTTAGCTAACCTCTCTATTAGTCTTACCAAAGCATCATCTCTCTCATCTCAGGCTCAAAAACTGCTTTCCAGCAAGGTCATGCTGTTGTTTGTTCTCCAGAATCTCTGAAGAATTACACCTCTAACCAATGCTTTAGAAGTATGATTAGGAGAAACCATGTTAAAAATTGTATATGGAGAACATGCTTATCAGAGAAAAGCCTTAAATTACAGGTGAAATGACATCTCAACATTCAGGCAGCTGACAAAATGATTCCTATATCACCATTAGCAAGCCATTTCCACCTCATCACAGAGCATAAATATTCACATAGTATGAT
>NW_009909683.1:9241-20873 GCF_000696875.1 Nestor notabilis | reverse complement strand
ATTTCTTCAGCAGGAAAATGAGCTACCAGCTACTTACACAATTCTCTTTGTTGTTTGTTTGCTGCACGTATATGAAAGACCTTCTTCTGAGAGAGGATTGAGAGGAAAACCTGTTTTCTTCAATAATATAGGAATGCAAGGCTAATGGAAAGATGGAGCTTAGACTGTCTTCCCAGGAAGAACAGCAGTGATACAAAAAGGATATTATTGTTGGGAGGAAAGAATGACTTACTGGGCCATTTCACTTAGTACTCTTTCTACCAGTGCAGGAAGAGAACTTCATAGCCTCTAAGCAGGTCTATGGAGAATTTGCCTGCTAGAAACTGCCTATAAAATGTTGTTGTTTTTGTCTGAGTTGTTCTACTGAATTTCTTCTGACCAAAACCTTAAGGGCTACTTCAAGCTACCTTCAAAAATTAACTGGGTGATAGCAGCATGGCATCATAATTCTCTTATCCCTTAGAGTCATATCACCTGTATATATGCATGGCCATAGTAGCATGACATATGACACCTGAAAATATTTTCCCTTAACTGTTTAGTTCAGAAAAATACTTCCTCTTCACTTTTTAATTCAGATCAGACAAAAAACAAAGTTTTAATAGAACAACAGTCTTTCCCTATAATGCTTCATTCTGAACACCTATCTATTAACCACAAATGTATCTGTGGTCAAGTATATCTGCTGAGTTTGGAATAGAGATATTCTGATCAATGCGCATTCACTTACTGAAGGCTGACTGTCCCTAGGGTAAACAACATGGGAATTACCACCATCCTGAGTCACAGTAGTGAAGTGTTGCAAGAGAAGTCCCAGGAAAATAGCATTTCTCAGAAATGTGATTAGGCTGCTGTTAACCACTACAGGCAAAGGATGTAAAATTTATTCTCTCACTGGGTGCAGAACTCACCCTTTTACTCTCTCTGGAGCACTAACAAAGCATTTCTTGACAGTGTATAACTGCATAGACTAAACAGAACTCAATACTAAATATATAATGCATTTGCATTACTCTAGGTATTCTCACATCCTAACACCCTTCACAAACTCCATACCAGCTGTGATTGCCAAAGCTTCTGTCATCTATAACCCCATCATTTATGCCATCATTCACCCCAAATACAGGTAAGTTCACTCTTATAAGTTATTTTTAATATAGTAAAGAAAATCAGACAGTAACTGTCACTTAAAGGACCAGAATCTGAACTCTCCTTCATCTGCTCATTTTACCTCTGCAAGACCCTAGAAAACTTCCCAATGCTACATTTTCAGTAGAATTTGTACTTGGAACAAATTACTATGCACATAGGAGTTAGAGATGTTTATGGATTCTGATCTGTACTTACAGGTTACATGATATAGAGACCTTCCCACATCAAAGGAAAGCACCATAATTTTTTGCATTACCTTCATGAGAGATGCAGACATTTGTCAGTGTTGCAAATAGCAGTTTGTTAACCAGGCCAGTGAGAGATGCAATTTGAAGTCAAACCACCTCTTCCCTACTCTGTACATCCCCCCTACCTTTCTTTGAGCTTTCATTTTTCAGATAGTATTTCTTCTGAGCTGTAACATCTAGGGTCATTACCATACCAAGTTCAGATGCAGGCTGTGAGATCTGAAGGATGGCAGCAAAGCAATATGCTTTACAAAGACCTACTGGAGAACTGAATAGAGAAGAGGTGGGCATGAACATCTAAGTGGGGAACGTTGGGAGGAAGAAGAAAGCTAAGCAAAAAATGTCCTTATGCTGCATATGAGGAATGAAATATTGTAATGTAACTGCACATTTTGTACAACTTCATAGATAGCTGGCAAACAGATGTGTAAGAGAAAGCTAGAAGAGCTGCTTAGGGGAAGATTAAAATAATTCATTATGTGGTACTTCTGCAGGGTTCAGTTTAAAGGGACAGAATTTTATTTTTGCCCTGATTAAGCCGAAAGGAGATAAAACATGATTTTAATAGCTCCCTTCAGTCCAAAGAGTTCTATTTTAATGCTCTTATCCCTGCCAAGCAATAAATTTTAGTTCTGCAGAACACGGTGAATAAGTGATCTTGCAGGGTGATTGTATATGAGATACTGGATATCTGGAAAACTCTTTTTGTACTCAGAAATTTTCCAGTCTATGAAGCCATTAGTTCATGTCTCTGAATAAATGCATTGTTTATGATCACTAAAGTTTTGTGCTAACAGAAAAAAATTTGACTGGTTCTATCTCTCATCCATTAGAACAGCCATTGCAACATATGTTCCTTGTCTTGGATCCCTGCTGAGAGTATCTGCTAAAGACTCACAGTCTTTCAGCAGTTACCCCTCCTCCAGACGAGCGACCATAACCAGCCAGTCTTCTGAGATAAGCGTGCCGCAGAAAGGAAAAAGGCGACTGTCTTCTCTCTCTGACAGTGAATCAGTAAGGGAGACGCTTCCTGTACACACATTTTTAACTGCAAAGTAATTAATTTTCACATAGAGTCCCTCAAATTGGTATGTTCTTTAGATGAAATGCATTATGGTGCTCATTACAAGAGCTCCAGAGAAAGTAGAGAGACAAAGTGAAATATAAGATAGAAGGCTGAATTATAAAAGCAGAATGTAGATCTTTGTACTCTTGATGGTTGGTGATACTGAAGGAAGAGTAGAAAGATGGAACAAGAATTTTAGAAAATAAGGGATGCTTAGAGCCAGAGCATCCCTTACTCTCATACTTTAAAATCTGCTCATACTTCTAGGATGTACTTGTCTGATAACAGATACGCAGTCTGGATACACACAGAAAAGAAACTGCTAGTCACTAAATAGTTCTCTAGTGAAAGCAAGGTTGTAATAGAACAGATAATGTTTTCTGAAAGTGAAGTGGGATATATTTGGAAACATTAATCATTAGATTCAGACAAATCAGCAAATTCATTACAGAATCATTCTCATCACCTCGACAGCTTGCTGCTGCCAGTCTAAGTGAAACACAATGTTTTGCACGGCAGCTGAGAACAGAGATTCAGTATCTTAGGCTCTCTCTTGCACTCCAAAGTTACCTTACTAAGTAAGTAAGCACATTAGTTAGTTCATTGCAATTGTTTTAAATGACATTTCCAAGTATATGAAAAGCCATAATTTTCTTGGTGATTCTTTTTCATAGTCAAGGTAATACGTGGATCTAATCCAGCCAAGCGCTGAATTCTTACAGTTGTTTTTGACACTGACATTTTGATTTCTTCAGTCCAATCAAAATTAAATTCTAGTAGCCTCCACTCAGGCCATATGAGCCACTGGCTAATAAAAAAAGAACCTTTTTATATTGCATCTTTTAGATTGTGAATCCTGATTCTTAAAAAAACCAACAGACACCTTCAGTAACATTGTGTAGTTTTGTACTACTATCATTGCTGGGGAAGGAGAAACCAAGCGAGCAATTCAACAATTCTTTTTTCTTAGGAAAGCAACTCTTAATCCTCAAGGTAAAACAGTGGAGAAAAAAAAAGTACAAAACTAGGTACAAAGTAGTTATCCAAAAGTAAAAAATCTCAAGCAATTGGCATGCTTCACCCTGGAATTTTCTCTAAGCCTTGAGTAAGTCTGGATCTTGTTCAGAACTATGATAGAGCCAAGATTTTCTGAAAAGAACATGTTTTCCTTCACTATTTGATTTGACCATAGAACAATGATTTATTAATAAGTATGTCGGTTTAGCTGAAGTAGAACAGAAACAAGGGCTCAAGTTTAAAGCAAACAAAATTGCTTTGATGCTCGCAGATAATTTATTTTGTGGGTTTTTTTTGGTACCATCTGTGGCTCGATTAAGCTCTAAGCTTTCTAGATATACACCCACAATTCAAAAAGGCAGTACATATGCTGCCATGTATTTTAGGTCGAGGCTGGTCATCAAACTGTAAGACAATAAATTAGCTTTATGCATTTATTTATTTTTTTTTACTCCTGTGGATGCAAAGATATTCTGCACCTTGAAAAATTCTAAAGAAACAATTTCCACACAGTTCTTTGCAGTGAAATATACCCAAGCTCCAGAACAGATGCTCAGAAAATAAAGTTACTTCCACTTTGAAATTCAGTCTAATCAGACTATATGTGCTACTACAATCTATGCATGGAATGGGAAGCAGAGTACACATTTTTTAAAATGCTGCAGTCCAGAAAATAGTTGAGCCTGCAGGAAAAGAAATGTTTAGCTTGTCCTCCTGGTTATTTTGTTAAGCTCTTCTAAAAAGATCTTTCATGGGAACATATCAGTCTGGAGACACTTCACTCTGTAGATTCACCTTCATCACTGCTTCCCCAATAGTTAGAAATCTTCTTCTGAAAATATAATCTTGATTGTCATTGTTCCAAATTAAATCAATTTTCCCTTCCCCTTCTTCTCTGTTCCACTTATCCTTCCCTACAGTTACCAGAAAAAATTATCCTGACCCTCCTTAAAGCAATCAATCTGTTATGTATTAAAATTCTGGTATAGCATCACTAATCAGGATTGTCTCTTAATAATAACAAGGTGATCAGGACAATTTCTCCAGTTCCATCAGGGTTCATTTTTTTCTACACCTCTTATTTTTGTTTTCTTCCTGGGGAAAGTTTAGCAAAGTATCAAGAATTGAAAGTATCAAATATTGAAAGTATCAGTAATTGCTTCAGTAATTTTTCACTTCTAGGAAATTCTGGTGGGTTTGGGTTTTTTGTCTTTTCACTTTTCTCTTTTAGTTTAGAAAATCAGAGTTTGTTCATGAAACAAAATGTTTCTGAAGCACTGATTCTGCAGTCCCTGGTCATTTCCTTCCATTTATTTCTGCTTCCACACAAGCTACTTTGGAAACTTTGGCCCTAATTCCTCCAAGCACCTGTGCTTTCTATTTGGGTACTACTATGGAAACATTGTCTCCTTAGAGCTATAATGTGCCTCAGAGAAGTTTCGACAACAGACCATAATGAAACACTATTTTGTTTGACATTTTGCAGTGCATCCTCTGGAGGGAAAAAAAAAAAAAAGAAACAAGAAGTAAGCTGAATTTTAGACTCAACAGACTTGATAGTTTTGTTTGTATGCCTCATAAGCAAAGACTTTGTGAAGTCATGCATGGCATAACTTATGTGAAATGTCTTTTATACAATTTCTGTTTATTTTACAATTTCTGTCAAGGTAAAACTGATTCTCTTGGGGCAAATTGATGGAAGCCTAAGGAACCCAGAGTAATTATTTTTGCTGTATTCGTTTTAGGGTTGTACTGACACAGAAACTGATTCCCCCAGTTTGCTCTCCAGACTTGCTAGCAGACAGATCTCCTACGAAATGGGTAAAGGCACAACTGAAACTAGTGACATAAGAGCCAAACCTAAACTGAAGAGCCATGATTCTGGGATTTGTGAGAAGGTAATAGACTGTGTAATATCTAAATTCTCTTACAACTGGTAGGTTAACAAATCTGCACATTTTACTATAATTAATCATGATGGTTCCTCTCAAGAAGATGGGGATAACCTATGAATTAACACACTAAGTAAAGGCTTAAGAAGCTGTGAAAGGTCATCAATTATTTATTTCCACCCTGGTTCACTATTCAGCTGCCTTTGTTGCACTTCTGACAAGCAATGGTGCTATTTTAGTGAACTTAGCATCTGAATGGTATGTTGCCTTGTGTTTGGTTTTAAGTGTGTATTTAGTAATATTTGTATTTCACTGTTCAAATCACTTGGTCAATTGTGTTGTCTCACCATTTGCTATCAAACAAACACATATGGTGAGAGATAAAAAACAAGGCGAGCTTTAGCACATCACTACTTTTCTATCAGTCCTCCTTTGTCTCCCCTTTTTTTTAAACTATACTTTGAATTTCACGTATGTAAAATATTGTGAGATACCTTCATGTCATTTATGTCTTTCTTATCTGTGTGTATTTTTCAGACAGCTGTAGATGCTGATGACATATCCATGGTGGAATTGCATGTCACAGAGTACACTGCTACACCTACTGTAAGAATTATTATTTTAATATTTCGCATGGATCTAACTAACCAAGGGAACAAAACCTAATGACAACTCAGTCTCTAAGCACAAAATAAATTATTTTTTGAGATGCACAAATCACATGATACTCCCAGCAGAATATAGAAAACATGACCAAAAAGGGCAGATCATTGCTGAAACTAAGCCAAAGGAAGACACATGTACTACAAGGTTCTCCTGAGTCCAGCTTCTTAAAGGAACTTGAATATTTTCTTGAATTCAGTAGGTCTCATGATGAGGTCTGTTATTTCCTTAGTGGAGCATGAAAGCATTAATTTTGTGCCATCTTTATACAAATAATATGCAAAGTAAGCTGAGATAGCCATCCTGATGACTGTACCTATGAGACAGCCATAGTCTTGTGGCACATACCGCTGTACAAAGTGACATTTTAAACTATTTAATGTTCTCGGTTTTGGGTAGCAGCAAACATCTAAAAAATGCAGCTTGGAGGAAATCAAGGTAAGTTTCTGAAACACGCTATATCACCTATTCAGTAAGATATTATGTTAATGTCTATTTTTCCTTCCATGTAACAAAGCTACAGAATACTGACAAATATTTTTTTTTACATCTGCCACAAGTGAGTCAACTTGCCTTAATTCTTGACACAAGACACGGAAATAAGAGAGAACAGTTGACAGATGCAAACAAGCCAGTTTTATCTTTGCAGTATTAAGCCAAATGTCATACAAAAATCTTACATTACGTCTTACTGTTAGCAGTGACCCCTACCAGTGACCTCTACCAGTGATTCCTACCAGCTATTGCTATCCTTATCCTAACACTCATTTTTTGGTCCTGTGAAAGTGACAGATAGCATAACCATTGCCAAAAAATGCTAATTAATCTTTTCCTCAATTCCTGTTTTCACTTCATTCTCTAGTTTGCTTCCCTCGTCAACCATCTGTGCTGTTATCACTACCTTGCACATCACCTCTTGACCCAGTGAACCTAAATAGTCCCTCTTTATGGAGGGACTCCTTACTTACTTGAATTCATAATCTGTCTGAGCATATTCACAGCACTTCTGCTCATAGTCAAATGTTCTGTCATTAGCTTGGTCTTTCATCAAAGTAGACCAGCTCTTAAGTAGCAAATGAAAAGTCTGTGCTTTAATACCTGAACTTGTTTAACATTTGTTTTCCTCATAAGTTGTTCATGAAATACTAAAAAAATATTCAGACCTACTTTTTTCCTCCATATTTGGTTTTTAGTGATGCAGATTGGCAAAGTGCTTATCTAAATATATGCCACTATTTCATAGATGATGCAACCTGATCTCCTTGTAGATATTTATGATGTTCATTTTTTTAAAATCCTTGCAACCTTTAGAGAGGTGAAAGCCTGAATGGTATTGGACAAAGAAAAGGACAGTCTCACTGTGGACCATCTGCAGCTCAGATACCCAGCATCACAATAACATACAGCAATGTCCAAGGAGTAGAGCTGCCTTCTGGATACCACTCTGGTTTCCTGTACCCTAAGGTCAACAGCCACAAGCAAAATAAGAAGTCCAACAGCTAAGTGAGAGTGCAAGCCAGAATGTCTCCTTATCCAATACCTCTAGAACAACTACAGACCAGCTGAATCCAGAATACCTTCCTACATTGCTCTGAAATGCTCCTACAAAGACACAACACAAGACAAGCAAGGAAAAAAGCAAGAGGAGTAAGCTTTTCAACATCAGAACTCCCTCCAGCAGTTCACTTCTTGATCTGAGTCACACTGTAATTTTATTATTTCTTTTTTGTGCAGCTCATGAAACAATTTCTTTCACTCAGATTTTACTGTGCTCAGGTATATACCACCACTGCCATGGGTCTTACCTGTAAGCCTCCTAGCATTAACTTCAGAGGAAAGGGAAGTATGAGATTCAAAACTGTCCATTGTTCACCTAGTTTAGTTTAACTTCAAAGCTATTACATAGCTAAAGCTGAGAGGTTTGGGAAAAAATGTACATTACTTCTTGAAGATGGTTTCTTCATTATTGTGAAGTACCTCAACCAAATGAAAACTTAAACACACAGTCAGTGCTCCCTTCTCTCATCAATGACACATTTTCCTTCATTTTCTTCTACAATCCAATTGAAAGGCAATGCACTTGAGCAGTAATTTGAAGTCTCAGATCGTGGTTTTCATTTCTGAGATTCTGGGGAAAGAGAAAGGGGTAACACTGAGGACAACGCTATGGTCCTTTCCATACCTGGCTTCTTTTTCCGACAGTCTCTTAAGGGACCAGTTTAACCCACTCTTAGCTAACCTCCCCAGAGCTATGAGAAAGTATTAGGAAATTCCTTCCAACTTTCCTTTAGCAGGTTTCATGAGAAGAATGCAGAATTCAAAGCAATTTTTTTTACTGAAATGTCTTATGGGCAAGTCAATATATCTACTTTTTAATACTTCAAAGTGGTTTACCTTTAGATGTGCTTTTTTAAAGTGAATCTTGGGATGATAAGGGTTAGTTGCCTAAAAATAGCTGTTCTACAGATGTGTGGAATCCACACCATCCCCACTTCAGCATTTTCATTTTTCCCTTCCCTAAACAGCAGTATTCTTATAGCTGAGTTTTTCCCCACAGTGACTAAATCCGCGAGTTTGCACTTATTTCCTCTGAAATCAAAAAAGAAGAGTTCTGTGAAACAGTGATTTTCTGCTTCTCCCCAGTGCTCCTTCCAGTGCACGAGAATAAATGGACAAAATTCATTTGCAATCCATAGCAGTCTGCATCACAAGAGTTATGAGGTACAGTCAGTCCACAGTGGGGCTATATACCTTCTGAGCCAGAAAGCACAGGGCACAAAGAGCTATTGAAACAGTTCTTCCCCATGAGCCCTTTAGTAGTTAGTTCTCTCTTTGGTTGCAATAATGGAGAGAACCCAGCAAGTCATTTTGCCCTAAGTAAATCAGTTCTTCCTGTGTCACATCAGAAAAAGTCATAAGATCAATAAAAATGTAACCAGCTTATTCCTCTGAGGGGCAAAAAAGTAACCAGTGAGTTCCAGAAGATCTGGGGCATAGTTTTGAAGGAAACTTGTGGAAACTTACTTCAAACTGAGGTTTATTAAAAGCAAGGTTATTAAAAATGGAGGTGATAATGACTTCTGCAGCAGCCAAATGTTAGATCATGAAGAAGTGGGACATTCAGGCTGGTAATAAACTGCCAAAAGAAACAAACTGTTCAAAATCCAGGATGCTTTTATGTAAATAAAATCGTGGACATTAGAGATGGAAAGGAGCTATTCCAGTTACTCCCTTCACCTACCACAAGCGGATATTGTCTCCAGGCAGAGGACAATACTAAACTGAAAATATATACAGCCAGCAATGAAGAGAGAGAGAAAACATATAATCTTCAAACAGGAAGAATGTTCAAAGATATTCATTAAGGCTGAGGAATTTTATTATGACTTACTGCTTAGGCATTTAAAATTATTTTAAAAACTATGAAGCACGTAATTCCTCCCATCCTTTGTCATGAAGGCCATTCACGCAAGTGGAAACTGGGAAGAAATGCTAGTGAATTCTGCCCATTTCATATGGGTCACAAAAGGCTGAACCTGTCAAGACAATAGGTCAAAACTCACAAATGCTCATTCACATGTTAATAAGAAGTGCATGGTAAGTGTCATTAAGAGCTAGACCCTTTGCTCTTGCCATGATTTTATTCCCAAGCAGGATTCTTGAAGACTATACTCTGCACTCTTCTGCATTCCCTTCTACTTTTAGAGGATATAAAAAGAATACTTCCATGGCTAGAAAAGCCTTACGAATCCACAGCATGTAGTTCTCTATATCCTTCAACTCCAACATGTACTAGAGATTAGTTTGTATCTATAAAAAGAACTACAGCTGTTCATGCTTGTCTACTTACGAAAGGCTTGAAAAGCCTGTATTAATTAGGGAGAATTTATTTGGGAGCACTGCAAAACTCTTGTGTACTCCTGGTGTAACTAACAGCTTTGCCTTCCCTTTGCCTCTACTGAGACTGTAATAATCATTCAGGGGAGAGCCTACAAAATTCCTTTCACCTGATTATCTCTCCAAGTGATTCCCACTATAATCCCAGTGGCATTTGAAATAAATCATTATTAGTTCATATTTCATCTCATCTTAGCAGCTTTATTTGTGTCCTGTATCCTCTACTTGGCAACCATTCTTTCTGCTTTGCTGTCTCTTTACACCCTTTAACACAGATGACTGGATTAAAATAATTTAGGACTGAGATGATTCACGTTTCAGTTAAAGTCAACTGTACAGCCTGTTCTGCACTGGAAAGACTGCCTGTAGTTTGGGTATGTTCCAATGACTTGGGGGTGTGAAAGGACTAGGTCAAACTGAGGCTCTTCCCTTTGGCCTTTTGTACCACAGCAGCTGTTCATAGAGCAGCCTGCTGGCAAAGGTAACAGCAAGCAGTGTTCTGTTTTAACAGACAAGCTCTTCATCTCCATGGGCTCAAGCTCTAATTGAGACTTGGGTCTCAAGAGAAAATGTTGTGTTTGATCATCCAAGCAATTCTGCAAAACTGAGCAGCAATTGGTCACTATTGGTGGTCCTGCAAAGAAGGTGCCCAAAGCCAGCGTAATAAAAGGCTGCTGCATGTCAAGATTGAAATACTGCAAAAGGAAGCAGTCACAAGTTGCCAGTCTTTCAAATTTTCATATACTGCCAGGGATCTTAGTCCCTATGTTTTGCAGTTTACAGCCTCGTTTTTCATACCTTTGGAAACTGTTTTGCATCCCCCACTGGACTAAAAAGTATCATCGTAGCACATGACATGGAGTAAATTTTCACACATTCTCGGGTAAGACTGAGCAGCAAACTATTTTTCTTGAAGTCATATTCAAAAGCAACAGCAATCTTGACATTCAGAAAAAAACAAAGGTACTTCAAATGCTGTATGGGTGTTTCTACAGCTCTTCAGGGTATAATATGAGTAAGTCACATGTATTCCATTTTCCTCAGTGTGACTGTGCCATTTTTTCCTTAGGTCATTCCATGAGGTGCTGCAATGTGGCCCCTCTCATCCTCTGATCCCTCAGGAAAAGATATTACCATCTCAGTAACTCTGACAGGACACCTGTTTCTGCTTCTGAAACCACTATTTGCACAAGGTCCTATTGAGAAAGGGCCCTTATCCTCAAAGCAATGTTAGAATCAGACAATGGTATTTCAGTGGCTGAGCAACAGGTATATCAGTTCAAACACTTGTGCTTGTAGCCTTGCAGTTGTTAATGTCATAGGAATGTGAGGAGTTCCATGTTATAAATAGGTTAATATAAAAGCAGTCTTAAAGAAATAAATTATTAATACTGTCATCCATAGCAACCCTACACATGAGCCATAATCCCATACACTAAACATTTCACACAGAACAGAAAGATTACTATACTTTCCTTGTGCCCATCGAATTTATAGCTTAAATGCAAAGTTCACAGTTGTCAAGGTTTATATGTTGTCCTATTTACATCCCTTCTAAGGACAGTAGACCAAGTACGTCACCAGTATAAGCTTAATAAAAACAGTAAAGTTTTTATAGAGCGACTCTAGCTTAACAATCTAATATAAAGCACAAACAGCAGTAAGAGGTATTTTTTTATTTTTATTTTTTTAGGAAA
>NW_009909683.1:0-9210 GCF_000696875.1 Nestor notabilis | reverse complement strand
TAAGTCACAGCATCCCTGCCAGCAGCAGGGTTCTGCTAGACACACAGCACAGGAATTCTATATACCTGGCTTGCAAAGCAAAGCAAATGCTGCAAGAGTCACATCAGCATAGGAAAATGCTAGTACATTTTCCAAACACTGATACCACCTCACTGTGTACAGAGATGTTAGGATCTCATGATATTAGACTGCAAAGTGGTTGGTTCACATATTACCTACAAGCACTTTTTGGCAATGAAATTCTCTCAAGATTAAGATTCACCTGAAACTGAGGGTAAGTAGTAGGACCAGTGGCTGAGAAGAATTGAAAAGGATTCATTCCTCTTTACAGTGAACTTCTACTCCCTACCCTTGTGGGGTTTTTTTTTAGTTATTATAATTTTTAAACTCACAAAACCAGCAGTATTGATACAGATTTAAGATCAAAGATTTTTTTAATCACTACCAGGAAAATTTTAACCAACTCTTGCCAAGAAGACATTGTGTGGAAGAACCTTTTTAAAACCCACTTTCATTTGGGCTGCTACAATACACAGTCAGTCATAATCCACCAGATCTATGACTCAGAAGCACAGAAATTCAAAGCAAAAACTGCCAAAGTACATCTTCTGATGATGACTGTAACTTGGAAAATAAGTAGAATTTGTTAAAACATCCTTTTTAACTTTATCAGGCTTGAGTCAAGTCTTAGTATTCTGTACAGCAGAGTGAGCTGCAGCTCAGATTTAACTATTGCAACACACAGACATAACCTGAAAGTAAAGCTCATCATGTGCCTCTTAGTCCATTAGTTTGTTTGGTGTTTTCCTTTATGGATTTGTATGTGATATTCTAATATTACAGTTTATCCTGGAGATAGTAATCTCCTACATTAGTAGTGGGAATTTTATGGTAGTGCAGTTGCAGCATATGTTGCACTATATGAATTTGTGTTTCTTTCTCCCCACAAAGTATCTCCTCCAGTATTATCACCCAGCTTCAGCATTCTGAATGTTCTGAATAACCAGCCTCAGCCCCCCCAAAAATGAACATGACATGCATGTAAAAACGTTGCTAAGGGGAACTTTTGCGAAGCATGTTTTACCCACAATGTAAAAACAAAGGCATTATTAATTTCCCTTGACATTTAGACTTCACTGTGACTTCCACAAGTGTGCAAGAAGATGCACATAGAAGAAACATGCAAAAATCTGAGATCACATCATTTGACGGCACAACCTCTCCCATGTAAAGTTTCATAAAGGACATTTCCTGAATAGGCCGTGAGACACTTAATGGGCATGCTTATAATTGCTATGTTTTCCACTGACTGGAAAAACAGAATGGAAAATCCATACCCTTCCACACAGCACCATGCTTGAAGAATCACAGAGAAAGTGTCCTTCTAACGTAACAGCATTTCCTTTAAAACCTCAATACTCTAAAAATGTATTACACATGCCTAGATGTACCTTTGTATCCCTTTCCAAGCAGTCCCCAGTGCCCTCAGGGGCTAAAGCCAATATTAACTAAACACAGCCCCCTTCCTGGCTTTTAAAGAAATCATGAATGCTTCCACCTTATCATGTAAACAGATGGAGTCTGGATTTACAATAATCCTTCAACAGTTACTGAAATATATGAATCCTTTCAATGCTGCTATCCTCAGCAGAAGTCTCTGAGTAACAAGCACATGGCAGAACCCTTAATGTGTATTGATACATCTTACTCAAAGTAACCAGACACACTGGTTAAAACTTACTTTCTGCTGCTGCTCAGCGGAGTAAGAAGAGAACTTAATCTGATGAAGGACAGAGCTGAGGCAGTAGCAACATCAGGCAGCTCAGTGGTAGGTCATACTCACTACATAGAGTCCTTCTGAAAATCATTCCTCTGAAAAAGAAAAAGACAACACCAGCCTTTCAGATCCTGGATCATTATGTTCAGCCAGATCAAAAATAAGTTACATGAAGTAAAAGCTGCATAGGCACTGCAGAGAACATTTATTTCAAATAAAGGAATTAAAATCGTGAAAACTCCATGAAATATCATGTGAAAGTCCAATTCAGTAAATCACACCCACCTTACTTCTTGCTTTACCCCAAATTACCACGTTGAGGATGGCCAAAGGCAAAGGAAATAAAAAACCAAACACAATTCAGAATAGCCATTAGCACTGCATCAAAATGAAGTGATTGTAAATAAGCTAGGGAATCCTAAAGATTTGTACTACAGTAACTTCGTATGAAACATGCCCTTTCTCTTTCCTATCGTGGGCCACACAATCAGAAAAGGAACTTAGAGTTACCATCTGTGTCAGATTTCTCCTTGCTTCTTTCATGACTCAACCCTCCTTGATTTTTTCTCATGTGTAGGAGCCAGACCATAGTGATTTCAGAGACAGGGCTAAGAAGGCCACAGCATGCGTTACAGAGCTGCATCTTGCAGCTTCCCTTCATTGTGCTGTTTCCTGAAATAGAAAGAATCCCCATCATAGCTGAACCTGCTCCATTTTTACTGGGTCACAGCACAAAGGCAATTCCTTATTAGAGCAGGTCATGAACATGGCAATAGTTTGAGCTGCCTGAATTCCAGCTTTTAAAAGTAAAGTTATTGCAGGAGTTTTCAAAATAACACTGTTCACTGTCCAACATCACTGGAAGCCATTTCTGGGAAACCTAGGATTTTGGGCTTATATTAGATCAGTATGTTTCTTTTGACAAATGATGATCAGGACTTCATTGCCTTACCAGAACAGCCATACAGCATGATACCAGTAAGGACTTACAGCATAATGGTTCAGCCACTCAAGGTGGAACCTGATGGAAACTGGGTTTCAGAGAGACTATTAAGGAGTATTTTCTGGACAGAAAATTGTGGCAGTTAAAGCACTTCACAGGGATCTGAAATCAATTCTGAATTTGTCAGTTAAAAATGATAAAACAGAAAGTCCCATGGCAAAAAAGTAACATCCCCTACTAAGCACATTGTGTCTTTGTGACTACTTGCTTACAGTTTTCACAACACTAGTATTTCATTTGCCGAGGTGAGTATCTCCAGAGAGGACGTGTTCAACACCAGAGCGAGGGGAAACACCGCGTCCAGGAGCCTCATGAAATGAATAACCAGCTGATGCACCAGTAAAGAGGATCACTACTCTTGCATCCACGAAAAAGCGGTGAGTCATAGTAGTAAGGCACAGAGGCACCCATTTGTTGGCCTGACCCAGTCTCGAGGGAGGTGTGTTGCCTGCCAGGATCTCTATCAGAGATGTTGCTGAGAGGCTGCCTGGTCTAGTAAGTCCTGCTGACTATTACCCACTTCTTGTGGTCCATGTGGGTGCTAGTGATATTGACAGCAGGAGCCTGGGAATCATTAAGAAGGACTACAGAGCCCTGGGAGAGGTGGTCAGGGGCTCTGGGACTCGGATAGTTTTTCATCAATCCTCCAGGTCAGAGGGGAGGACCTTGAGAAGGCCAGGTGGATTTGGCAGGTTAATAAATGGTTAGAATGGTGGTACCATAGTCAGGTGTTTGGGTATTTAGAACATGGGACATGATTTGGGAGGCCAGGTCTGCTGGAGGCTGGAAAGAGCTGCTTTGGCAGGAGACTTTCCAGGCTGGTCAATGCAGCTTTAAACTAGATGTGTTGGAGGAGGGGGGCATCGACCCATCCCAACACTCCCAGTCAGTTGCCAGCACCTGTAATAAGTGCTTGGAGCAGTGCAGAGATATTTCAGCTGCTCCAGCCAATGAGTCAGCTTCATTTGGAGCTCTGCTCAGATGCCTTTATACAAATGCCCATAGTATGGGGAATAAACAAGAGGAATTAGAGATGTGTACACAGCTACAGGGATATGGTATCACTGGTATCACAGAAACAGGGTGGGATGGCTCCTGTGACTGGAGTTGTAGGCTCCTTCGGAAAGACAGGCCAGGCAGACGAGGAGGGGGAGTAGTCATTTATGTCAGTGATAGGCTGGAGAGTATGGAACGCTGTCTGAGGACAGGTGATGAGTCAACAGAGAGCTTGTGGGTCAGGGTCAAAGGGAGAACAGCGATGGGGGACATCACTTTGGGGATCTGTTACAGACCACCTGACCAGGAGGACTCTGTGGATGAAACTCCCTATAGACAGATAGGAGCAGCCTCAAGCTCACAGGCCCTTGTACTCATGGGGGACTTCAACCATCCCAATATCTGTTGGAGGGACAGTATGGCCCAGCACAAGTAATCCAGAAAAGGTTCCTTGATTGTGTGGAAGACACCTTCCTCCTGCAAGTAATAGAGGAGCCGACAAGGAGAGGTGCCGTGCTTGACCTCGTGCTCACCAACAGGAAGGGGATGGTTGGGAATGTGGTGCTCCAGGGCAGCCTTGGCTGTAGTGACTTGAGATGGTCGAGTTGGAGATCTTCAGGGCAATGAGAAGTGCACACAGCAAGCTCAGTGCCCTGGACTTCAAGAGAGCAGACTTCGGCCTCTTCAGGAACCTGCTCCGTCAGGTTTCATGGGATAAAGCCCTAGAGGGCAGGGGGCCAAGACTGCTGGCTCATATTCAAAGATCACCTGCTCCAAGCTCAGGAGTGTTGCATCCTAACTAGAAGGAAAATATAGCAAGAAGGCCAGGAGGCCTCCATGGATGGATAGGGACCTGCTGAGAAAACTCAGAGGGGGGAAAAAAGAAGCTTATATAAGGTGGAAAAAGTGAGGACAGGCGGCCTGGGAAGAATACAGGGACATTGTCTGGGAAGCCAGGGACCAGGTCAGGAAAGCTAAGGCCCAGTTAGAATTGAGTCTGGTGAGAGATGTGACAGATAACAGGGAAGGCTTCTATAGGTACGTAGCAAATGAAAGACAGACTAGGGACAATGTGGGCCCTCTCCAGAAGCTATCGGGAGAACTGGCTACCCTGGATTTGGAGAAGGCTGAGGGTCTTAATGACTTCTTTGCTTCAGACTTCACTGGCAAATGCTCTCACCACACCACCCGAGTCTTGGAAGGCCAACACAGGGACTGCGAGAATGAAGACCTTAGGCCCACTGTAGGAGAGGATCAGGTTCGAGATCATCTTAAGAACCTGAACGTGCACAAGTCCATGGGACCTGATGAAATCCATCTGTGAGTCCTGAAGGAGCTGGCAAATGAAGTTGCTAAGCCACTGTCCCTCATATTTGAAAAAATCATGGCAATCAGGTGAAGTTCCTGATGACTGGAAGAAGGGAAATGTAACCCCCATTTTCAAGAAGGAGAATATGGGAGACCCAGGGAACCACAGACCAGTCAGTCTCACCTCTGTGCCTGGCAAAATCTTGGAGCAGATTTTGCTAGAAAGCATGCTACCTTGCATGCTACTAAAATCACTACTTGTAGGCCACTGTGAGAAAAGCTGTCGGGCTATGTTCTATTTACAGCTAAATGAAAAATTCTCAGAAAAGTGTGGGTCATTATATTCCTTCTTTACTGCTTGGATGTAGTGAATGTAGCAGCAGCAAAGCGAAATATTTGTGAACTCTTATTTGTTAAAGTAGGTGAGCTGGGCAGCCTTTCTTCATTTGGATAATCTAGAGGTCATATATCCCTCTGTAAATACCTTTTTGAAAAAGCTCTGGGTATGTGTATTTTCATGCTCAGGCAATTTTTTAGTGCTGAAGGAAACAGTGCTTGAGTTAAGCCCGTATTTGGAAGAGCCAACAGGCTCACAGTTTTCTCAGCTAAGTTTATCCTAGTCTTCAGACATCACAATTAAAATTGTTTCAATAAATCAACAGGCTCAACTGAACAAATAATCCTATCACAGCACCAAGTAATCAAACTGAACAAGACTGATACACAGCTGACACTACTTTGTGGTAAGTATCAAAGATAATCAATTTTGAGCACGAGTAAGGCATTAACTCTCTTTGTGACCTTGACAATTCAATTTACTGCAGCGCCCAAGTTTATCTATAAATGAGCTTATCACTTAGTCTTGGAGTGCTGAGAGGCAAAATTAGAAAGGTTTTGCATGAAGGTTGCAAACTAACCTTTTTCCATACTCAAAAAGAGGATTAGCAGTGCCTGTTTTAAGAAATATGCAATGATGGATTAGTAAGACTACAACTGAGAGATGCAGAGAGGCACTGAGTGAAACAGGTAGATTCACCTGTCCCTTCATACAAATAGCATGCATTTACAAGTGAATACTTAAGAATTGAACAGTGAACTAGAATTAAGAGGCCAACATTTATTTAGACAAACTAATTGAAAATAAATCTAGTTTAAACTCAAAGAGAATTCCAACTTTTCTTCTGTCTAAAATGGGAGCACAAGATTTGTGTAGTCAACACTGACATTTTGAGGCTGGATTGGCCCCAAGTATGAAAGCAGCTTGGGTTATGAGTCAAGCTGGTTGCTGGGGTTCATCCTGCAGACAGTCCATCTTGAATTACCTACTGCCATAACTCTGTTTTTACCCTGTACTAAGAATGTGATGCTAATCATGTAGCTCAGGGAAATGACAGGAACAGTCCAAGGTTACCGCATGGGCAGAATTCTTTTTTAAGTAAAACTCTAGAGTTGTAATTCACAGAGTTTTACTGAACTCTATGTAACAGCTTGATGCTTTGATCATTATTTTTGCTTGTTTGTTTGCTCTTCTATGTGGGCAGTATTAGGAACTTTGCAAAACTGCTAAGATAGCACTAAAAATGGGAATGACAGATCTCTGTCTTACAAGGGTAAAATTACCAAAGTAGAATCACTTCAAAAACGTGATTCTCACCTGAGCTGTGCTTGCTACATTTCCCTAAGATTTTCTGTAAAATTTCTGCAAAATAAGTGGTGATCCTGAAGGCGTTTCACAGAGCGATTCCAAGGCCATTGGTAGGTCAGCAATGTATTTTTGAAACATTATTTAAAGTGCAAGTTTAATACTGTGACTAGTGCTTGCTTGAAAAAGAGAATAGAGGATTTTTTCCATCAAAAGACAGGCACAAGTTTCTAAAAACAAGTTGGTAGGCTCTTTTAGAGAGTGCTTAGCAGGTAGAGTTCCAATACTTTCAAATTCCCTGGCCGAGACTTAATGAGCAACATGCATTGGATTCCACCATGTTTCAAACAAAAACAAATTCTGAAGCAGAACTGATCTGCCACTTATCAGAACAGGATTATGGACCAATGTGCAGTCATCCTTGTTGACGATGGGAGCAGGGAGCAGAAAATCAGGTTGCTAAAGGCCTTGTAGAGGTTCAGGTATAAGCCCTTAAGTCTAAATATGACCCTTTTTTTTATCATATGTACAATGGAATAATCTAACAAATCATCACCCTATTCATGATAAAATAAATGTAATTTCCCTCCATCTGGATGGTGTTTTCCAGCCTATGTCATCATTTATGCTACTTTACAAGGCTTATTCATCTGCAGGAGAGCTACTTGTGGTCATTTTGCAGCTTTTGTTATGTAAAGACGGCTTCTAAGAGACAGCAGAGTCGATGAGGAATTCAAAGGATGACAAAGAGCTACAGCTAACTCCAAGGATAACAAAGCATGTATTTTCATCCTGATACTCATTAACACAGATCCCACTGCAAAAAGCCTCTGACAATCAAAACTCCTACCCCTTAAGCACTGAAGGTCTGAGGAGGGTTTTAAACACACAGGCATACAGCATATGATGAAACTAGTACAGAGCACACAGAAGTGCCTAGCCATGTGCCACAGAAAGTCAAATCAGATTCTGACCTCATTTATTCCCACCTAATCTTCCTAAAGAAAATCAAATAGCCTCGATGTAAACAGGGTATGAACTTGAATAACAGAGAGGCTTACAGCAGGGTAAAAGCTTTATTCAAGGCTGAAAAATTAAATATCTCTTGGAGTTCTGAAGCCTTCTTATAGAAAAGGAAAAGATATTTAGGTCTTTTGTTATACCAACTTTGGAATGAAATAACCACTTACTTGAAAAGCACCTCACTGCACAGTTACACCCTGCAAATATCCATTATTTGTATGAATTTGTAGATACAGAAGTATCTGTCATCACCAGAGTTGACTAGCATCACCATTGTAAATAAAGATATGCAAAGTTTAAATAAATTGAGTAAATTTCTTACACTTAGCCATGCAATTTCACTGCTGCCTAAAGACTAATCTAACAGGCAAATGTTCATAGTTCTGGTAATGGTGTAGTAAGAAATAATTCTAAAAAAATCCTTTGGTATTTCCATGGCTCGAGGCATCAGTGGCCAGAAACAGCCACTTTAAAATCAATTTTCTAATTGCTTTCTTTATTAAAAAGCAGATTGAATATACTGCTGTCAGCATAATCATTTTTTTTTTCCCTAATGAGATGTATAATTATATCTATGAACAAATTTTGAAACAAGTAATATCTAATACGCTGTTAAAAAGTAAGTGATCTATAGAACAGAGTATGCACACATTATGGTATGCTTTTCTTCCTTCCACCACAACCATCCCATTATTTTCTGTTTTGTGATTTTTTTTTATTTTTTTTTTTTTTTTTTTGGAAAAAACACCAGCCAACCAACAACAAAATAAAAAAAAACCCCACACAAACACCCCACCCTCTTCCCCCCCAAAACCCAACAACAGTTGCAAGGATTTTGGTTTTATAATCCATGGTAAACTGGTCTGCTCTATTCGTGCGTTGCCTTAGATGTGACAAAGTTGTCATATAAACTGCATTGTCTTGTCGTAATTATTGATAACTTTAATGCTCCATGAAAAGCAATGTATTCAGGCATTTGACAAGATGCAAAATGTTTCCTCTGGGGATGTACGATGACTTGTCAGTGGAATATTTATGTAACTACCATTAAGTCACAATCCATTTGAATATGAACTTTGGCCAAATATAAACCCACAGATAATTTAGATCTTGATTTCCTGGCCTAGTCTGTGCATCCCATGTATCGGACCAAAAGAGCCCACTTAATGTGCATTACATCAGTACTTAGGGACAGTATACATGTGGCATAAAAAGACTTAGTTTCCGTATGACAAGAAATACTAAACCTCAACTGCAAGTCTTTTAAGTGTGCTGAGAAAGTATTCACAGTGGTGGTTGTGTATTTCAGCGATGCCAGGGCTGCGTTTATTCTCGAGAGGCACTTTTGGACTCGTCCCTGATAAAGGTTTTGTTAAGCGCCGCCACCCGAGACCCCGCGCGATCTTGCCACCGCGCTCCGCACAGGCCTAGGGGCGCTGACCGCTGCGCGCCCCGCGGAAC
>NW_009909682.1:0-17220 GCF_000696875.1 Nestor notabilis | reverse complement strand
GTTACATGTCGGATGCTGTCCCGCTCGCTATACCTAGTGCTGAGCTTTGCGTACTTGAAGGTGTGAGAATTGAGCCTGGGGCACGCTTCGTCCGTGTCTAAGGAGATAAATTTGTATTTGGGTGGGTGAGGGGGGGAGGTGCGTTGTTCCGTTACTGGAAACCGGCGTCACCCGGATGTTTGCGCCCTGGCTGCGTTGTTGGTGCCGGCAGTTCTGGGGGGGGAGGATTGGTGTTACAAGTGTCGGCTGTTTGTTGATATAAAGAAAAAAATGTAGAAATGATCAGTAAAAAGAATTACCTTTGAGACGTGACCTGTTAGCGAAAGCAGGCTTCGAGCCGCCGCAATAATTACAGCCATTGGGTTTGGTGGCGTGACCTGTGCTAACGAGCTCACTATGGTCTGACTATGGAAACAGATCCTGGTTGAGGACACCGCAAAGTACCTTTAAACCTGGGAGCGGGGGGCGGGGAAAAGGAAAGAAGGAGGGAAGTGCCCTCTTCGCTCTGTGAAGGTGAGCTCCTGCGCTGGTGGCCAGCAGGTGAACTGCAGCTGTGACAGAAGATCCTTGTCTGCGCAGACATGTGTGGCTTAAATAGTATTGTCCCCATCGCTAGAGTCAGACACGGTAAATGGTTCCTAAAACTGAGATCTAAGAGGCACAGGTCTAGAATTCCCGAAAGAGGACACTAATTATGAAGGTTATGCTGCAGATCCATAAATGTGCTGTATCTTACTGAAAGTAATTTCCCTGAGTTTTCCCTTTTTAGGTAATAGGTCCTTTACATAGTCTGCTGAAAGACTGACTGAATTCAGAACCAGGGGGTGTGGGTGAAGTTTTGCTTGCTTGTTTGAGACTTTCTTCCTTTCTCTTCCACTTCTGTCTTACTTTTAAAGAAACTGTTTCTACCCAGTTTGGATGTAGCTGAAAAATGTCACTCTTTTCAAAAAACTGTTTATCTTTTATTTCAGGGTCTTCGCCAGATTTCCCAGAGGACCATAAGCACTGCTTCGCGCAGGCAGCTTATAAACAGAGTTCCTGAGAAGCAGAAGCTTTTTCAGGTATGGAATGAGCACTGATAGTAGAATAATGTTTGTTAGAAGAATAACACTGCTTTAGTAGATCATCACTGCATACATTTTGTTTCAAAAGAACTCATGAGAGTCCTTCACATCTGAGAGGTGAGCTCTTGAAATCAGTAGTGTGACTTCAGTGCTGGAAATCGGCGGTTATTTCCTACAGAGATGAAGAGTATTTGTACATCCATACTTGACTTGTTCTTTAGGTTATTTTACTCTGTGAAATGATTTGTACCCAAGTTTCTTACGGGCAGTAGGTACTCTACAAAAATAAAGACAAGTACTCTGAAATGAGATGAGATGGGGGAGTATGTCCTAAGAACAAATAGAGAAAAACAGCAAATGAGAGGACTGAAGTACAATGAACAGCTAATCCTGCAATCTTACAGCTATATCCATAGGTCATAACACGAACCCCAGAATTCTTAATGAGGATGTGGTATTACTGTACTTCTCTGTTACGAAAGCAGTAAAGGCCGTAAGGGATTGGATTCACTTCTAGAAAAATACTGAATCTTTAAAAATAATTTCTGAGTTACTCTTTTCTTGATTGATAGGGCCACCTAGTGAGAACCAGTGGTTCTTCAAATGCCAAAGGAGTGGATACTCCAAAGCATGCTCCCAGCTGTGAGCCATAACCTGCAATAGTAGCTTTGTACTTGAGGGTAGGCTAGAGTGGGCTTCAGCAATGTGAAAGGGTTAGAAGCCCCAGTTTAACAGTTTTTGTGTCTTGTTGCTTTCCTTCCAAATGAAGGAGAAAGCCAGTCATGTTGGGATGCTGCCTAAGGAGCACAATGTTCATTGCGAGCCAAGAGGGAGCGGGATGTTGATGGTGGGTGAGGTCAGAGGTTCTGTTTCTGCTGGAGGAGATCTCTAGGCCAGTCTCTTCCTCCTCACATTCCTTTCTTGGACAGCAGGTTGAGCTGGGCTGGCTTGCATGTCGCCAGCACTGAGGCTGGCTTCAATTCCAGAGCAGCGTGAACTTACTGACAAGGGTAAAGATCACATAGATCCAATGTTTAGGAGTTTTACTTCAGGTGGAGAAAAATGATTTGCTGTATGACAAATGACAACAGGTGAACCTTGTTGCTCCCTGTAGCAGGGATTGACTAAGCTGGAGATGGGAAGTTTCTAGGGATGGTAGTTGTATCCTGGCGACTGGCGACAGAAGTGTTTAGGTGTCTGTCAGTCACTGCTTCAGAGATGAATGTGCACGTCAACTATACTTCCCTGGTGAGTGATCATCTGATACCAGAGTGAAAGCTTGAAAGACAAAGCAGAATCTAAATAAGGTTCAGTGTCTTTTGGTTGTTGGGAAGATAATTGAGGGAAGTAATTCCTGTTCTGGGTAATTCTCATTATATTAATGCGATGTTGCAAGAACTGTATTTTAAAAGTTTCTTTTTGTCGCTTGTTTCCATTAGGAGGATAATGGCATCCCAGTGCATCTCAAAGGTGGTGTAATGGATACTGTGTTGTATAGAATCACCATGGGTCTTACAGTTGTTGGTAAGGCTAATACTAAAGTATTTATGCTGCTATTAAAGTACTTTTTCTTTGGTACAATCTCCAACATGACTGGTGTTCCCTCTGAAAATTAGTAATGCAGTTCCTTCAGTCTGTTCTTTAGAATATGCAAAATGCATGTAGAGAGGAGAAAAAACAAACCATTTGGTTATCCTATATATTTATCTGTGCTTTCTCAAGTTCAGCTTTTCAGATGGCTTTTTTTTCCCCAGACTGATAGTACTATGGGCTGAATCAAAATTCATGTATGATGTTAGAGAAAACTAGAACTACTTGCAAAGCTTATTCTGAAAAGGAGTAAAATGTAAGTACAGCACACGCATACACCAGGTTTCTTGCAGCCTCACTTCTTTTAGTGCTGGGCGATACTTGATGTGCTGAGACTTCATGTGCTGTGAAAGCTTGTGGAATATATCCAAGCTGCTCGATACTGCATATATTTAACCTTCATGTTGCTTGTTAGATAATTTTATGGTAGCTTCTAACTTAAATATGTTGATTTGATGGACTTTCAGTTCAGTTACTTTAAGAATGAGTAACCATTACTTTATGATTGTCTGTGTACGTGCCTCTCCCCCTTTTTTGTTTTCCTGCTTCTTTATGCAGTCTATGGAGAAGTATTTAAGGATTTTTTTTTTTCCCTAAAACATAAATTGCCAAAAAAAAGTAGAAACCATTGAGACTTGGCTATGGAAATGTGTTGTGTCTGAATTCCAGCTGTTTATTGTCAATATTTCTTCTGGAACAAACTGGGAAAAGAAAGCTGACTTGAAAGGAATTCTGTTTACCTCTCTGAAGATACCTTTTCTGTGTCTTTTGTCAGGAACAGTCTACGTTTTTTATGTGCTGACTGTTGCTTCAATGCCTAAGAAGCAGAAATGATTCCAGTTCAAGATGCCTCAGTGGCTGGCATCTCTTCGTCCAATTCCATGTGACTACGATGGCAGCTTATAAGCAGCTGGCTTAAAGCTTGGGATCATAATTTAAGTGTAACATGTTAACTGCAATCAATAAAGCAGTTTTACACGGTGGTGTCTTGGTTTGGACTGTATCATGTGTGTGAACATTTTCAGTCATAGGCTTGCCAAGCTGGTGGAGAGGGCTTTAAACTCAAGTTGCTGGGGAAGGGGAACCTCAGTCCATATGGATCCTACCAGCTTGATGCCAGTGCCAGCAAGGGATGCCCAGAGCCTGGAAAGGGATCACAGGTCAGTGGGAGAGCACCTGAAGTGTAGTACAAAGGAATTCCAGACACTCCAGCCAGTAAGTCAAAGCAGTTTTACACGGTGGTGTCTTGGTTTGGACTGTATCATGTGTGTGAACATTTTCAGTCATAGGCTTGCCAAGCTGGTGGAGAGGGCTTTAAACTCAAGTTGCTGGGGAAGGGGAACCTCAGTCCATATGGATCCTACCAGCTTGATGCCAGTGCCAGCAAGGGATGCCCAGAGCCTGGAAAGGGATCACAGGTCAGTGGGAGAGCACCTGAAGTGTAGTACAAAGGAATTCCAGACACTCCAGCCAGTAAGTCAGATTCATCGGGGACCAACTTAAATGCCTCTATCCAAAAATGCACATAGCATGGAGAGCAAGCAAGAGGTGTTAGAGAAGTACACACACACCTGCAGGGCTATGATCCTATTGGCACCACAGGGACATGGTGGGATGGCTCCTATGACTGGAGTGTTGTAATGGAAGATACTGCCAGGCTCTTAGGAAGGAGAGGCAGGGGAGGCAGGGTGAGTTTTTACTGTCCTCTGCAGCTTTAAGTAGTCTCAGTTGCACGCAGCACCTTCATCTAACAAAATTTTTTTCTAGAGACTTTTCTCTGCTACAGCTTAATGGAATGTCATGTTTCCTGAAAAGAATGTAGATTTCTAAGCATGAAGATACAATTAGCAAGTGATGATGTGTTTATCTTGCTGCCCATGAAATCAACATATATTTTAGTCATGATTAAGACTTGGTAATCTTCCAGTGTTGCCTCATGGCTAAAGCCAGCTTGTTCCCAGTCATTAAAGTACATAGGCAATCAATTCCTTAGTATTAAAAAAGTTTGAGGATTTGAGGGTGTTCTAGAGCAAACAATAAAGTGGTGGAGGGGAACAGTAAGTGTTAATACTAACTCTGCTAGTGCAGTGCTAAAACTTCTCAACTGAAAAGGTTTACAGTGACTGTTAATTGTACAGATACTGTGGCAGTTGACTGCTAATTTGAGGCTCAATTGGACCCTATTAAGCCAGAAATACTGAAGATACTTAAGGCAGTGCTTATAAAAGCTTCAAATTCTTACTAATTGTCAGGTTTTAATGCTCTTTGGAAGAATTTTTCCAGCACTCACTGTAACTTCAAGGATAGGCTAAATTCCTAGAGAGACTCCCGGCTCTATGAACTGTACTCTTCTTTAGTATGAGAGTAGGACTGCCCCATGCCAGTAGGGTAGGAGCAGATCTAGTTTGTAAGTACACATTAGGTTAAGTGGATTAGCTTTCAAACAGTTTAGCATAATTCAGGTTGGGAGGGATCTCTAAAGGTCAATTGGTCCAATCTTCTGCCACTTCAGAGCTGTCCTGGTCAACTCAGCCCAGGGCCTTGAGCAGTCACATGGAGAGCATCTCCAAGGACAGAGATTATAGAGCCTCTGTGCAACCTGCTCCAGGGTTTCACTGTCCTTTCTTTGAAGAGTGTCTGCTTCTCTGGGATACAGGAACATGTGTGTTTAAAGGATGGCTTTTCCTGTAATACAGCTCTGAATGAAGCCACAGTTGTACTTGACAGCTTCCACCTAGATGACCATGAATTTTACAAACTTAAAGGGGAAAGCAGGAATCTTTCAATGTGTTATGTTAAGATCTCTCACAGAAAATGAGGCAAAAGCTGTAGGCATGGCCGAGTTTTAGGTTGCTGCTACTTTTTTGGGTCAGTGTGTCGGTATCTGCTGCTTCTAAAGCTCAGTCAACACTAAGGTTTCTGGGATTGCTCTCAGGTCTGCTCCAGTGTCATTTCTAATGGGTCGCTCCAAGCTTTCTGGAAGCAATCTGAACTGTGTGCCTTGTGCTAGGTTATGTGCCTTAACAACATGGTTGAGGAGTGCTCACCTGCTCTGTTTCACCAGCAGAACTGTGTGACAGCTTTCTGCATATGCAGAGACACAACAAATGGCTGATAACGCTAATGGTTTGATCATGATCCCTTCCAAAGTTGTCCTCTTTTGCTGGCAGAGGGGGTGTTTATCAGCTTGCTATGACACTGTCAGCCACAAATACAACTGGAGAGCCATCACTGTCTTTGAGGGAGAAAAAAATTGTGGTCTGGAATTGGGCAGGGATACCCAGTAACAACTATTAGCTGCTGTCATATACTTAGGAACAAGCCTTATATCTGAAGCAGCTAGTGCTGTCAGTGAAAATACCTGCTCTATGATAACGGCTTCTTGGAAGTATCTTTAAGTTGATGAGTGTAAGAATTACTTGTAAGCTACCCTGATGTCTCTTAGTAGTTTGACTATTGCAATTACTGTGGAAGGACATCTCTGGGAACCAGTGTTAGCTGTGCATCCCTACTTAAGTTTTATGTTCTTAACATCATTGTGCTTTTTGCAGCCTTTCTTCCACAAGTTGCTACTTGTGGGTTATT
This sequence comes from Nestor notabilis, assembly GCF_000696875.1. Lineage (NCBI taxonomy): Eukaryota > Metazoa > Chordata > Aves > Psittaciformes > Psittacidae > Nestor > Nestor notabilis. The sequence goes on along the minus strand of NW_009909682.1, from coordinate 10,981 downwards.
ATGCTCAAAGTCTGGTGTTGACTCTGTAACAAATAGAGCTTCTAAAAATAATCCCAGAACATCAAAGTAATCCTTTTATTTCTCTTCTCAAGGAAACAGTGGGTTTTCCAAAATGTGAAAATGAGCACAAAAATCTAGCTTCCCACTACAGCACTGTTTTAAGCCTTTTATGGGTTATGTTTGTTTAGAGCTTTCAATTGCTATCCTAGAGAACCAGATTATGCTTGTTAAACTTGAGGCAAACTGGAAGAGAAGGGCCAGCATACTCAGAACTCTGTTAGAGAATAAAAAATCTTAAAAGAAGAAGGTGGGGGGGGGGATACACCTGGTGGTAGTCTCTCTGCATAAGTGAGTTTGGCCAGCTTCATGACCAAAAGAGTAAAAACTGCCTGGATGGATGTCTCAGAAGAAGGTTTGGGACATGGGGTACAGCTTATCTGGGAAGGATCATTAACACCTAAAGGGAAGAGAAACCTCACAGCACAGTGAGCTGTGCTTCACAACATGCAGAGGAATCAGTCTGCTCTCTGTGACACTGGTAAGGCTTCTGCTGCTACCGTGTGCCCAGGGCTACTACTAAAATGTGGACCAAGTGGTGGGCATCTGGAAGGCAGTGTAAGGAAAGATCAGAATCTTCAAAATCCTATATCCTTTCCCACCCGCAGGAATTGGGAAGCCTCTTGAAATAAGGACAATTGCTTAACTAATAGAAACCCTGCGATGAGCTGGGTGGCAAACGTGCGTTTCTGTGCGCACCCGAAGCAGAACGTGCAGCCGCTGTTCTCGCAATCAACCGCATCTCAGAGTCCGCTGTCTCAGGAATGTGCTGGCTCAAGAGCTGTGCTGCAGGCAGCAGCCCCGGCGGGAGGGCACATGGGGTAAATGCAAGCATTTAAATGCTATTTAAATGAGTAACAAATGACAAACAACTGCTGTGCTGCTGCCGAGGGCTCACGGGGTGGCGTACGCAAGCCATGGATCTGCCAGCACGTCTGGATCTTTTCTGCCGCAGGAGCAGTAGGAGGATGTAACCAAACAAGACCCGCAGTCAGCTGCTCAACACCATTTTCTGGTACAAAACTAGCAGGTAAATTCCCATCTAACTGTTCCCTCTATATGTGTAATTTGTTACAGGTAGGTCTGCATCCCAGTCTGCCAGAAGGTGTAAACTAAGTGTCTATACTGCCTACACTGTCTTTAAGAAAATGCAAAAATAGGGCTATGCATCTTCCCTAGGGCTAAAATTAACATCAAGTGTTTGAAGTATCTGAAGATCTTCAGTCTCCCTACAGGCATTTTATGAGTAGCACAAAATAAAATAAGCAACATCTATTACTTGCTAATGTGAAAAAATGATACATTAAAAAAAAATGAAATGGTTGGTGATATGAAGTCATGGACTGGTAGCAGTTAACATACCCAAATTGTGAGCTCTTCTTGTCTGATTCTGCTACTGTAGGGCTCAATTACCATCCTTAAATCCGTATTTTCTGGAGTTAGGTATTATACTGATATGCAATATTGCTCCCTTTCTGCTGTCCTACTCTGATTTGTCTTTAGGCAATACACATGGTATCTTTCCCAAATGACATTTCCTGTAAACTTTATTTCCTATTTCAGGTTCATGTAAAATTTATTTTTCAGTTACTTTTTTTAGAAATGGTAGCTATGATTTTTTATATTTTGCTTTAAAGGATGGGAAAGCCTCCTGGTGCTGAGGACATGGGAATGCTGTCCTGGCTTCCTGAGCTGGGTTGTTTCAGTTGTCACCCCAAAAATATGGGAGGCATTTTCTGCTAGATAGGCAATGAGTACTCCATCTTTCCACTTCCTTAGCTCCCCTATTTTTCATTATTTAAGCTTTTAAAATTAAATGGTTTGAAGGTTAACAAAGAAAGCTTAGTAGTGTGCCAGCTTTGGCAGAATGGAGAAAAACCAACAACTTGTTTGTGCTACTGTAAAAGAAATAACTATTCAAACAATAATCAGATTAATCAGATAAAGATTAAATCCTCAGTATTGCAGTTCTAGGTTACACAATCACTTCTGAGACTCCAGATGTACTGTACAGACCATGTTTTACTCTGTTCATTTGGAAGGCAGCTCAGAACTATCTACTCTTAGAGCTGTGCCTTGGGCTACATTTTCTTGGCTGCTGAATATATGTGTAGATCCAATTAGCCTGATGCACATAAACATTTCCCCAGTAAAAGTCTGAGGACTGACAATATGCAGTATCACAGCACCAGCTTCCTAAAAGACACCATGAGAAAAGTTCAGAAACTCTAAGAAGTAAAAAGAAAACACCAGTGGCATCTCAAAGAGCATGATGTTACCTGTACTGTCCTTCTTTTTCTTTTTCCAGATCTCAGAGTTAAAAGTACCACTTTCCTAACATTGCTCACCTTGGCTATCAGTGCTCTGAGCTGTGATGAAGTGCGGTGATAGGTTTTTTTTCCATCTTTCATAGTAAGCAACCCTTCCTTAATCACCCATTCTTTCCCAATCCTGTTACGCTTCAAAATGCTGGAGGCTGACCTTCATAGCTACTAGAGTGAATCAGACTTTCAAAGACAAAATCAATCTGATCGACCTGCCTTGACCCTAAAGAAGGTATTCAGGGGATGAGTAAGTCAAAACCAACATATCTTTTCATGTGCATGCTTGTGTAATTATTTTTTAAAGAAGTTCCTTTTAATAATAACAGCACCTTCTCCAGTCTAACTTGCCTGAGACATTCCACTTATTTTTTCAGTACTCAGTCAATCCTGCTGTAAAAATAATGGCTTGTCCAGAAGTGCAATCTGAGGAGAATCCCTTGGCTGCACCGCACTTTCACTGAATGTGAATATTCAAGTCTTCAAACTCAGTGGGCAGCACGTACAGTCTGTGATACATGTTTTGGTCTTGTCTCAATATTTCTCAAGAGTTGCTCTTATTAGTCACAGGTTTTCTATCAGACTGACTGATCACAGGCTTCCCTGAGACACATGCAAAGCTAGAGCACATTGGTATCTATTTTCTTAAGAAAGATGCATTCACACAATGAAAAAGGTAAATGGCCCCGATTCCTCTTCATAAATGTTGTGGCAAGCCAGATTCACTCTTGGGGGCTGGGAGGTACTTGAGAGAAGTGTGTTACCCACTGAGTCCTGTCAGGCAGTCCTGGTTTTAGCTCCTTGGGAAATACCAGTATCTGTATACAGTTCACAAAATACTCCCATTGCATATAGCCTGCTGTGTCCTACAGAACACTGCCAGAGGAATCAATTTCTCCTTTGCTAATGTGTTTCTCTTTTCGACTTCCTAACCCACCAATCTGAACTTTCTGAAACATAAAGATCTTTCCTATGTCTGGTTTATATGGTGCATGCAACTATCTTTCCTCTCCCTCACCAGTATTTCACTGTTTTATTGTTATGTTCCTAGCTTTGGTATTTTCATTAGTGAAATCATCTGTCTCTTGTCTTGTTGAGTCTTTGCTAGCTGCAGAATAGCAAGATGCTGTCCTGTGGGCACGGAAATAAATTGGAAAGGGATGCAGTCCTAAGATCTAGTAATATTTAAGCTTTACATACACCAGAACATGGGAAGGAGCTGCAATGGAAAAGACCGCAGGAGGTTCTTACTCCCAAATCAATATTGCTCTAAGAGTTTCTATGCAAATCCCTTGCTATCATTCTCATCAATGTGACAACATTATGCATAGATTTTCAGAGATGCTTTTGGGAAGAAAAGGGAGAGTGGGAGATTCCGTGCTGGTAGAGCTTGTCTCACCTGTTGAGACAGTTTGTTCCCAATAGTAGCTCCTGTTCCTACAGCTGCGCAAGGAGGAGCTTGTTATTCCATTGGGACCTTTAAGCTACAAATGTGTTCTTTAATTGAGCTATATATGTTTATTTAGTATCTAACTGTTTCCACATTGTTTCATCTCCACATGAGCACTTACTCTGGATGACTAATGCCCTGGGACCTGAAGTTTATAAAGGAAAGGCTGTCACACACATGCAATCTTATCTACCGTAACACTATGCAAAAGGGAATTATATAATTAAAACATTTTAATGATCTCTATTGCTCAGTGGGAAATTACAAGTCCCAAAGGAGCCAGGCCAACTTTGTTATCAAGGTTTATTCAGTCATCTCTTAGGAACAGTAGGGCACATTTTGCTAAATATAGTGTGTTTGCTAATATGTGCCATGTGTGGAGCATTGCAGTGGGACCACTGTGCCACAGAGCTGGAGTGCAGTGCACCAGGGGCTAAGTACACCTTCTCCCTTTGGCTGAGACTTTCAGAAATAAGAGCCTAAACTTAGACTCCTAAAATTCATACCCAGACATTCACATAAATAGCCTGATTATTTTAGAAGAGCAATACCAAGAAATTCCCTTCTACTAAAATCATAAAATGGGGGAAAAAAAAATCTTACAACACCAGATTTTATTATTTCTGGAAAAAATGCTCAAATATATGGCCAGGTTAATGGGAAAAGAAGAGGGGAATCACAACTTTTGGTTACCCCTGCTTAATTAGTTATGGGGTGTAATTGCAGTTTCTGAAAGCAAGTCACAAAACTTCGGAGTGGTACAGGAGAAATATCAACTATATACCTAGGCAGTAAAAGCTGCATATGGTGTATTTTACAGAGTTAGGCAGGAACCTCTGTCTCAATCTTAACCTCTCTGTTCAGGTCTGAGATCCAAAGGCAGATGGGTGGAGGCTGGAAATCACTACCATTTAATCATCTTTTGATCAACATCAGGCCCATTTGCTGGTCTCATTCTGGTTCCCACTAAATAGGTATTTACATGAGCAGACTACAAAACAGCAGAAGACGTGGCTGACAAAAATATCAAGTTGAAAAGTACCCAATCCAGTTGCCTAAACTTAGGTGCCTAGCACCATCTCAGGCTGTATTTGAGGCACTTGCTTGGGGCTGGCAGGTACAACAAAGGAGTTTCAGGAGACTTGCACACTTGCGTAATAGCAGCTGGGGGCCTAACAGGATGCCTGTGGCACCCAAAACAGCACTAGGTGCTCACTTCTGCCTCCTAAGTGGTCTAGTACAGTTCAAGATGTGTGTATATGGGTCTTGAGTGGTAGCTGGCAGCTCCACAAGAGGTCTCAGGTGCTGCAGGGCACTTAAAATGGCTCTACAGCCCTGTGTGAAAGCAGCTGAGCCAAGCCCTGTGGATGGTGGGTAGCTAAACTGCTCAGGCATTGCTGAGTTCATTGACTGTATCTTCATCAGCCAATGCAGAAGTTTAGACGCTGGGCTCACATGCAGGCACTTAAATGAATCTTAACCCAGAGCCAAATGACACACAAGACACAGGAATGGGTGCAGCTGATGATCTCAAGCAGTAAAGCTACAATGGTGGGGCATGTGTCAAGAAGCACAACCCCTGTCTGCCTTCTCAGCTTCTCTGGAGGTTAGAGAAGCAGGTTCTGTAGTTTTTATTAGCAAATACGGTCCTAACAACTACTCCTAGCTTAAAACAAAGGGACCTCATCTTGCAGCTGCTACTGTTTTTAACTGGGGAAGATCATGGTGTAGCCAAGCCCCATACTGTGGGGGCTTTAAGCTGCCTTAAGCAGCTTGTTATCACCTAAATACATTTCGAAAAACAGTTGGCAGAAGGTAAAGGAGCAGCAGGTCAGATTTACCAGCTGAACATTTGTACTCTAGAAAACGGAATAACAAAGGATGGAAAGAACCTGGGTGGTGTCTCAGTGTAATTTTTGTGCTTTAAAAAATATTTGTTTAAAAATTCTAGGCAGATTTTTTTTTTTTTTATATATATATGTATATTTTGGTGAAACAAGTAAGAGGCACTGGAGTTAGTAGCAAACATGTTTCCCTGGAGGCAAATATATTATAATGGAAATCAGGACAATGCCAAAACCAAGACAAGTTCAATAAACTGGGGTGGCTAAAAACTAACAAAGTAGTGTGGCCAGCTGGAAGGCATCCAAGAGAGCAGAGGAAAGGGCATATGAAAAACAACATTATAACAGCTTCTTGTGAAGCCTCTCTGCAGGCTGTAGAGGTGGTGATACATGAGAGAGACACTGAAGTCCAACCGGTGAAAAAGGCTGTCAGCAAAGAGCAGGTAGGAGCTTTCAAGTAACCTTTAAGAGCAGAAAAAAACCGCAATAGTTTTCTGTTTACACAATGGAGTGCTTGTGATACTGAAGCACAGGGCAACATCTATTTATAATCCAAATAAATCTTATGTTCTGGTATTTGGAACTGTCAGCATTCAACACACTGGAAAGCAGCAGGCACAAGGCTGCATTAAGAAATGCCGATTTAAATCTGCATTGTTTTGCTCCGTTTATTTTCCTCTTTAGTCACTAGCCAATCATGACTTGTGCAAAAGAAACAAATTCCTTTTTTTTTAAAGTTAGCCCATGTGGAGTTCATAAATGTCCCGACAGGTGATTCCTAAGCAGTGCTTTTAATGCCTGTGAACTAAGCTCTTGTCCGACTCTTTTTTTCCACAAAACCTCAAACTTTCCATGTGTCCATCAATACCTGTGATAGATGACATGCAGATGAGAACCCCATAGGTCTCGTGGACATACATGTAACCTGGGATATCCAGTTCCTTGGGCCCTGTGTATTCCCTGGCCATGTCCTGGCCCAAGTTTTGCCTCTTGTGCTCTTTCTTTTGGAGAGGAAAGAGCTGTGGTGAATGCCACAGCCTGCTAGTCCAGATATCAAGGTCCTGAGATTGGGAAGGGAGGTGGATGGGGGAGCAGGGATGATGATCATCATGGAGTCCATCTCTCCTAAAGTTTAGAAATGGTCAAAAAATTACATGACTGTCAAGTGCAGACATACTGTAACAGCAATATGTGTTTAGCAAGACTGATGGGGGTTGTATGTCTGGAAGTCACATGTAGGAAGGAATCTCCCAGTCCTCATTCTTTCCTCCCAGGGAGAATGTTTGCAGAGATGCCAGTGAAGCAGACAATTAATTTTCCTTGCTAAACTGAGACTATTTTTGTGGAATCATCCAAACATAAAGGCTTCTCTGGTGTAGATTTGTTTTTTTCCTAAATAATTTTTCCTTTCTCTTCAGAGTAGACTTTTACTCTGTAGAGCCAATTTATTTCTGATGGCTGTGCTCATAGTCCAGCTATGGACAACATGCAATTTACCTAGAACAAGTTATTATCTGTTGTCAGCCACTAGGAAACAGCTCCTCAAAGTATGCTGTTAGTACTTCAGTATGGTATGGAGGGTTTCTCTTTGAAGCCCTGGCATACTTTAAATAATGGGGGATGAACTAAATGGCCTCTCAGGACCTTTTCCATCCTCATTTACCATGGTTCTGTGCATTTGTATCAGATTTGCTTGTCAGAGTGTTTAAGCTTTTGAATATTTGTCTTGCTGAACTGACAGGAAGTTTGGGGCTGACCTTTACATCCTCTAAGCCTTCTTGGGAAGATGCGTATGGGGAGAAAGCGCAGCAGCAGCTGAGTATTCCCCTTTGATAGCTTCCCTCTGACCTGCTCCTCAATCAGGGAATCACAGCACTGCTCTATACTCAATACCTTTTGTGCCAGTGGAGGAGAGAAAGATGGCATCAGAAGCTGGCCTAATGACATGTATTCGGTCTTAAAATTCCCCCATTAACATTAATTATTCCACTATCTGCAACAGTGGGACCAGGTCACTCATTAGGTAATGCAACTTGAACCTTTAACACTTTTGGATTCAGGCACAAGCTTATCTTCTCCATAAGCCTACCTATCACCTACACAGACCCTGCTGTCACAATATATATTTGTATTTTTGGATATAGAAGTACTAAGAAGAATTAGCAAAATGTTCCTATTCAGAGCGTGGCACTCCACCATTCCAGACTTTGCTGCTGATTAATATTGTGTGTTTCTTTGTAGGGAGTAATTACATTGAAATAGTTGAAGGTTACTAAGTGTAGAGGAACACATGGCTATTAACCTTTCATCATATGTTGACTCCAATTAGGTACTCAGAGAAGACGGTGTTATAAAGTTCTGCAAGTAGTAGCTAGTGACTTTTAAAAGCATTTTGATTTTATAAAATGACATGTTTCCTCAGTGTATGTTTTTTCCTTGGGGACCCCTCAGTCACATGGAGAAGAGGAATGCTTAGACCTGCATCTGCAAGTCTCTGTGGCTAGTCCATTGCTCTGACAGGAACGGTTGTGTTAAGACATAATGTGATACCTGATAAATATACAGGGTCACTGTCCACAGTTAATTTATTTTCTTGCCCTCTTTAATCAAGCAAGATTTGTGTTGGGAGCATTAGGGAATGCTTCCTGAATAGCTCAGGATTCTGTTGTGAAATAAAGAACGAGCTTCTTTGAAACAAGGCAACTTAATTTAGGAATGTTTTTGATATAAACCATGTTTGTATACATATATGGAAGGGACTATACAATCATTGCATCTGGTTTTTTTTTCAATTTTAGCATTAAAGATCTGATATCTTTAGAAAATGACAGCCTACAAACTAACTGGCTTTTGCAAGACCAAATCATATTAAAAGACCAGTTCCTTTCTATTTATACCTCTGCTTTTTAATGATTTATTTGCTTTTCCAGTTCTATTTATTTGGAGCCACAATAATTTCTTACTTTCAGAGCATTACATGATGGGAAAAATCAGTTAGAGGAATTAAAGAAATAAATAGTTGCAAAGGAAAACATACCTGGTGAGGCAGATAATTATTTCATGGCTGTAATGCTCTCCAGGGATGCTGCTTCCATAGTTGTTCCACTAAATGAGTAGATTTAAGATAGGACCAGTCCTCTCTGAACACTGTTAATATAAGAAGCCATTCCTTATTATGAGAGGTCAGACCAGCACTGCTCTCTGAATACCAGCTCTGAAATGAAATTACCCAAAAAAATAAACACCAGACTGAGTTCCTCTCATGCCATTGACTGGAAATCTCTCAGAGAAGGGCAGGGTCTGGAGGAAGTGGTTTGCTGTATTTTATCCTCCATTTTATGGATGCAGATATAATACTGTGCAATATTAGCTTTATGACTGATTTAATAGGCAATATAAAATACACTGGAAAGCTGTCTTTTGTGTTGTAAGGAATGAATGGGCCTCCTAAATGACTGAACTAAGACAATGGAAATGATGTTCAGGGTTTACAGTGCTGAAATGCAGAACGTTCTGTTTTATTCTGTCCTGGCAATGCAGCCTGAGGAAACAAAAAAAGATGCCAGAAACACAAAGTAGCTTAAATTACACTAGACCCAAAACCAGCTCAAAATTTCTAAGAAATTCCAGGTTACCTGCAATACTAATATCACATACCTATGCCAGAAATGGCCAATATTATTACAAGTTAATTCAAATCTCAGGTTTTGTATTTATATTTGTCATTTACAATTTATTCAGCTTAGATAGCAAAGAAAATTGCAGAGCTGGACTGCATGGTCTTAATGTGTTTAACACTTGTCTAAGAAACAAGCAGACAGGAGAGTGTTAGTAAATGTTTATGCATTTCAGAAATGCCTTCTGCATCACATACTATGTACTCAGACTATGAATGTACATAGCAACAGAGCTGATTGAAAACAACTCATTTAATTACATTGACGTATGGAAAAACACACTCTAAATGCAATTCACTGGTGTATTTTGCATGTAAAAGACCTTAGGAGAAATATGGTTAGAACAGTTCGAACAAAGAGTTAAAGATAAGGATGAGATCCTGCTGCCCTTGGAGTCAATGCATTATTTGCTCTTGCCAGCTCTGAGCCTTAGTTCACACCAGGAAATTAAGCAAAGCTGGTCAGCTGAGGAGAATGGTAGATGGTCCCCTCAGCAGCCCCTAGGTCTGTGAGGGAGACTCTAGGAGATTATCACATCCCTGAGAGACCCGTTGCTTTCGAAGTCTCTACTCAGTCCAGTTGTAGCTTTAGTAGCAAATTATTTAAAGATTTAAAAATAATTGTTCTGAGTAATTTAACTTTTAAATAGAGTAATACATACTGTCTTCCATCCTTGCTATTTGCATGAATTGATTATAACTATTAACATAGAATCTTAGGTATCCTATGATGAAAAACTCCACAGTACTTTGTAAAACAATACCTTTGCAGTGCATAAGTGATAAAAATACCTAATTTGCATTAATTAAGTTCCTGTGGAAGGATATTTCATTTTAACCCCTGATGTACATTCTTCTGAAACTATTGTTCACACCACATTTATACAGGTGTTCTTGGTGGTTTCATTCAGGAAATTAAATTGAAATTTAAAAAAAGTATTATTTCTTAGAAAATAATCTAGATAGGAAGAAACTAAGTTCCTCATGCTGAAATGCAAAAAGAGAAAATCCAACTCAACAGCTGGGCAAGGGGGTTAATAGGTCAAGAGTATTTGAAAGTTTATCAGCAGATGAGATACTGCTTTTGGAAAGTGCATTTTATCAATACCAGACAGCTAAAGCTATGGTGTGTCCCTGAGAGTAGCTGACTCACTTCCAAAGTGTCTGGAAATGCCAGTGCATGGCTTTTGGTGGATGCTTTCTTTTCAGCATTTGGGTTCTCATGCAGACGACTGGCTTGGTACAGAAATTAAGACAACCTCATTCAGTTCAGGAGAGACAAGTCCTCCCCCTTAAATGTCCTTAATCACCCAATCCTGAAAAAAAACACCCCGGTAAACTATTCATCTCCACTATCGGGCACTTCTACCCGGGCTGCAGCTTGCCCTGATTGCTCTGCAACTCACGTCTATGCTTGAAGCTGGCGCGGGGCCAACATGACCCTGAAATCTTACCGACCTCTCCAAACAGGAGCCCTAGACGCCACGCTGAGAGTTTGCCCGGTGCTGCCGCCTCCTCAGCCTTCCCAGTTTTGTTTTCCTTCTCGTCCCTCGTAAGCTGGTTTCTAACGCCAGCGGCCCGGGGCGCCCCCCGGAATCCCCGCGGGCAGGGGACAGGCGGGCGGCGGGCAGTG